>NC_050176.1:4345095-4452595 GCF_008315115.2 Sander lucioperca
TTATCCAGCATCTGAGAGAGAGAGAGAGAGAGAGAGAGAGAGAGAGAGAGAGAGAGAGAGAGAGAGAGAGAGAGAGAGATGATTTGGTGGTATGGTTTGTCCTAAGATATACCACCATAATTTGGTCCCAATAATTGTCCCACAGAGAAGGAGATGAAGGGGGAGTCAGGAGGGAGTTGTCCTATGGGGCGCCTGAACTGTGGAGCAGTCTGCTGCTATGCATGTATTCCCACTGGGGACAGCAGGGAAGGGTGGAGAAATAGAGAAGAGCAGAAAAAGATGGTGTTTATCCATTCATACATGCACATAGAACAGCTGTTGTTCCAACCAAAAACCATAGACTGTGAAAAAAATAATGGACGAAGCTTCCGGGCCTGAAAAGTGAAGCCAGTGCGGAAGCGCCTTAAACCTGCATTCTATCTAATTTCAGTTTCTATAGACGTTTACGGTAAAATGACCCTACTTACTTGATTTATTACCTCAGTAAACATTTTCATAATGACAACAGATGATAGCAGGGGATGCTTTTAGGGGCGGGGCTACACACTGACCTGCCAATCAGGACAGAGGCTTAGAAATGCTAACCATGCTAACCACTGTGTACAATAAAATAGCCGTGAACTTGTTATTGGTTGTCTGTGTTTTCATTCTAAACTTTGACCCTCTGTTTTCACTTCATCAAAGTTAGTTGGAACATTTTGTTTGCCTAGTAATGCCTTATTCAGCGCTCTGCTAACCAAGCTAGCTAGCTACCACTAGCGTTAGCTGGTAAGTTAAGGGAAAGTTTGTCGATTTTCTGTTCTGCCGTACACGCAGAGGAATGGTGCCAGTTCCTGAAGGTCTGCGTTTACCTACCAGTAAATCTCTACTGGATGACTCGCTTCAGAAGGGTTGAAAATCGGCAACTTTCCCCCATTAGCGTTAAGCTTAGCGCAGTGCCATTGCAATCATTAACAACACTGGCTTTGCAGCATCACCACAAATTGCCAAACTCTAGGCTTCAAAACAATGGTCCACAAACCAATGGGTGATGCCATGGCTGCTACGTCCACTATTTTTACAGTCTATGGAACACACACACACACAAATACACACAAATACACACACACACACACACACACACACACACACACACACACACACACACACACAGTTAAATGCATCAAGGGCTGTTATTTCCTTCAACATGTCCATGTACAGTATGTTAATGTTTCACAGGACTGATTGATGGAACACACACACACACACAAATACACACAAATACACACACACATACACACACATACACACACACACACACACACACACACACACACACACACACACAGTTAAATGCATCAAGGGCTGTTATTTCCTTCAACATGTCCATGTACAGTATGTTAATGTTTCACAGGACTGATTGATGGAACACACACACACACACAAATACACACAAATACACACACACATACACACACACACACACACACACACACACACACACACACACACACACACACACAGTTAAATGCATCAAGGGCTGTTATTTCCTTCAACATGTCCATGTACAGTATGTTAATGTTTCACAGGACTGATTGATTTGGCCTTGACCTTCATCTCTATAATTAATTGCTCATAACTTATATTAGACCGTAACATTGTTTTATTGATGTCCAGCCACACCAGAGAGTCATTTACTAACTTATTCCTCTCTGATTAAAACCCAAAGTGACATAAACAAATGCCTGTGGCATTATGTGTTTCACTAGGCGCTAAGCTAACCTCATCATAATTCTCCAAAGCCTGCACATTAATGCTTTTGCCACGACAGTGCTGTTTATCAAGCAGCTTGTTGGACTCCCTCCACAAACAACATTTCCCCCATTAGGCCTTTCGCCTCAACTAGTCTGCAGCCAAAATGTATCTAAAAGAGGAAGTGGGTTAAGTCTTGAACATCAGACTGAAATGATAATTCTGTTTTTCAGAAGGCCTGTGTGAAAGATGTGTGGGAAAATAGATCTTTTAGTCTCTGGATGCTCCTGTGTTTCCTGTGCTGTATGATGAAAGCATGTCCTGCTCATAGATTTGGTTGTAATTTTAAATAGCATGGACTCCAAGACCGATTTGTGATGTTAAAGGCCTCAGTGCTAGATCCTAGACTAGATCCCCTGGCATGTTGTCTGACCACCAGTCTGCAGCATTGTTGAGTTACTTGAAAAATGTTATCAGTTACTCATATTACTTATTGAAAATAAAGTAATTACATTCATTATGCAACAGCAAAAGTAATTACTTTGGTTACTTAGGTTACTTGTTACTGTAACGTTACTGTCATTATGCAGCGGCGTTTGGTGTTTTAAGCCCCCAACATCGTCTTCCAGGCAGCGCTGCCTGGAAGGCACTAGGATTAGGCAATGGTTAGGGTTAGGGTAAGGTGCCTTGAAGTCGACGTTGGGGGCTTAAAACACCATCAAGCTTATGCAGCCCAACTCCATCAAAGCTCCAAATCCTCCACACCCACACATTACTTCTGTAGGTAAGATGTGTCCAAATAGAGTAGAAGACTTTATGGTTTAGCCAGTATACGTTTTGGAGGTATTTATGTGTATTTAGCCTACTGACTAATAGGAAGCTTAACATTAACCCCAGTGAATGCACACAGAAGTTGTGGGGTTATACACTCCCTAACTGTGAACAAAACCCAGACGGTCCTCACCCAGAAAACGACCGTAGAGAATAGGTCAATTGTGCAAGCAGCTTATAACAACCCATATTTACCTTTGCTGTTAGGCGGCGACCTTTCGTGGCCGTAGCATTTATCCCGGGAGCAAACAAGGAAGTGAGGCAACAGAGTAAAAGAGCACCAAATTCCACATAAGCGGTTGGGATGGTGTATGGGTCAAACAAACACAGGACTTTCAGTCAGGAGACTGGGGTTTGTGTCACGTGTGAAACAAAAAGTCAACTGTCATTTTGAAGAAAAAAAACAGACTTTTACGGAAGTCTGTTTTTGTGAGTGACGTCCGTGATGCAGTTACTTGGTCATTTAAGTAGTTACATGACTCATTTCAAGCTAATCCCTGATGATTTCCTATCCCTAAGTTTGTTATTACTTAATTTTTGTTGCCTTAACTTCACTAGTTTCATTTCACAACATTTACTATGTGTTTAAAACCTTGGCCGTTATGTTAAATAGAACGGTTCCGTGATTTAAACAGTCACTGCGATCATGTGTTACGGCGACTGTGCAGCAGTAAATGGAACAGTCAAATATGTTCTTTTGGGAGTCATTGGAAATCAACCTATTATGTCGTTTAGGTATGAGGATGTGTTGACAAAAGCAGCTGATTCCTGTACGTAGACTTACCAGTAGTTAACGTTGGCAAGAATGCTAGCTATGACGACAGACATTTAAATAAGACAACTTTGGAGTTACCGAAAGCCATTTTATCCTCTTTTGGTAGCTACATGCTAGCCGCCTCTCCATATGTCCAGTCCCTGTGCCAAGCTTACATGTAGTGATTCATCCTCGTAATCAATTTCACTAAAACTTAAACTAAAAGTAAAGTAGCCTGTAGAACTCTGAGGGCCAGATGTACGTACATTTGCGAAAGTAGCGTTATCAGTGCCATGGCCAACCCGCAGAAAGCGCACGCTGTGATACTTATGTCGCTGTGATACTTACGTCGTATTTACCAAACCTGCAGTTCATTGGGGAATCAGCGCCTTTCTCCGCCCATGATACTGTAAATTGCTCGCATTTAAAAGCGCAATTGAATGGGCGAAGTCAAAGAAATCCCGCTTGATGCGTGTTATTTGGGCATTAGTGGTGATGAAATGTATGTATTGAGTAGTGCGCAGTAGCAAAGCGTTAAGTACTTGTGCTATGATAAGGCTGAGTGCAGACTGCGATATTCCCACTGCTGATGCTATGACTGTTTGAAATGATCCTGATGCCAATATTTGTAATGTAGCGAGGAGTTTAACAACTGCTGGAATGGAATGTGAACGCTGAGTCAGAGATTCAATGTCATCTTTGATTTCTTCCAGTAACTGTAATATTGCATGACTGCTTAATCTGTAACGCTTAATGATTTCGTGTTCACTCAAGTGAAAAAGTGTGATCCATGTGGCAAAAATCCTTTCAGCTCGTCTCCTATGTCTTCGTCTTGCTCGGATTACTGCTGCCATTTAACCAGGAGGCGTATGCGAGGAAACCCGCTTGCGCCTGGTTTAAACCTGCTTTTAAGAGGCGCAAAATAGAGGCGCGCTTTCACGGGTGGTTTTTGTACATACCGCGGAAAACATTATTAAGCGCACTTTACGCTTCCCCTCCCATCTCTTTATGGAAAACTCCCACTTTCCCCTTCACCCTCCCATGAATGCATAAGCATGACATGGAAAAGCGCAATTTGCCATTTTCAGCCCCCGCGACAGGCAGTCTGCGCTTTTACCTCAGTGCAGCCTGTTTGTACATACCCCGCCATGCTTTTACGCGCACGCTGCGAAACAAATACGCCTGAAGTGTGCGCAAAAGCGTACATCTGGCCCTGAATGTCTCACAACTACAGGCAAAATAAGCTATGCTTCAAAAATAAGGTCAATAGGTATAACAAAGAAATCTGATTACTGACCTGCTGCATGTACACGAGGATTCACAGTAACAAGGTTACTACAATGCATTCTCAGATTACCTGTGTAACCTGATTTCTCTGAGTAACCACGTTTTGTGTGTGTGTGTGTGCATGTAAAGGCAAAAGTGTTTTACAGGTTCTGAATGGCTGCACCCAGCCGCCTCCCTGGTCTTTCTCCTAGAATTCTGTCTTCTAATCAAACTCAATATGGCAATTCTATTGGCATGAGTGTAACAAAGACAATATATTGCCAAAGTGTCAAGTAATAATGAGATTAAAAAGAATTCTTTTATGTGTCTTTGTGGTCTGTGTTGACAGGATGAATTGTACAAATCGCACACTTTTGGACAGACTCTCCTGCCAGCAGCATTTCTGATGGTGCACTCGGTTGTTCACACATAAAGTGACGGAAGTAGTATGTAAAAAAGAGAGCTTGAGAGAACTTCAAAACCTGCCTTCTTGCACACCATGTCAGTCACTTAAAGTGGGCCTGATTGTTGGATTGTCTGTTTGGAAAAGTTGCATAAATTGTTGGACGCAGCGTTCTCCAATTCCACCATTGGAAAGAGGGTTGCACACGCTGTAAGACAATCCAACAAGCACTTCATATGGAGCGTGGCCTTAAGTCGGATTGATGACAGACCTGACGCTGACCAACTTTTAGTAATACACAGTATTGCTCTTGATTGTTCTGATACCTTTCATTTTCTGTTTACATCCCCATGTGGTGGAACAGGTTTTACAGAACTCTGTTCAATGTTTCATTTCATTGCAAAGATGGACCTTTTTCACAAACAAAAACAGGTTGATACAAAATTTAAAGCATAAGATCTCCCAGCCTTATTGTATGTGTGAGGGAGGCTTGTAACATTATCACAACGTATTGTATTTTGCTTCTGAAAGGTCACTTTTCCCCAGCTTGTGAAAATGCCACAGTTTGTGCTGATTATTACTGACTCGAAAACACACACACTCTTAAATCAGACCCATTTGAAGGTGCACTACAGCATCTTCCAGACAGAATGAAACATTAGTTTTTTCCAACTGCTTACACACGTTTTCAAAACTATGTCTCCTTTTTTCAAAACTCTACACACAATTCCCAAAACTGCACACACAAAATGCAAAATGCCTCACATCTCCTTCAAAATGAAACACTGCATTCAAAATACCATAAACACATCTCAAAATGAAGCATTTGCATCAAATGGCAAACACTTTTTTCATAATAGTAAATTTTTGTATATACCATGTACACACTGTTGTTCTAAATCTAAAGCTCTTTTCTCTTTCATAGGCCTATATCTACATTTACAATGTTCTAGAGTGAAAGTAATCTGCTGAGAGTGGTTGAAAAGTGCACTGTAAAAAACAATACAATGTAACAGTAAAACAGGGGGGGGGGGGGTTGTATGCACAAACAAAGTCTGATTGATTTGTAATGCTGAAATAGCATGGATGTATTACAGTTTTTCTCAATCGATTTGGTACATTTCTCCAAACTCAGGTAACAGCTCTCAAAACAGTTAAGACAGTGATCTGTACACTTTGTAATTGTCCTAAATAGATAGTAAATTCTCCTTCATTTCATACAAATTACAAATCAAATGCATCATTTTCTCAAAACACTGTGCACAAAATTCCCTAATGTTATCACAGCAGTTCATACAGCCAACCAAATCTTTAATATATCAGGAAACTCAATCAAAACACAACAAACAAAACTCTGTGAATTGTAAAATAGTCAGTTGCACACCTTATGTCCTCAATTAACCCCAAATTGATATCTGATGAGTTAGTGATCCACTCAACACAGAAAAAGCCAATTTCCTAATTGTTCACACAGCTGTCTTAATTATAACAACTACAAAAGGGGAAGAGAAAAACAACAAAGAAGACGAATGAGGAGAAAAGACAATAAAAAGAAGAATGAGCAGTGGAAAAGGAAGAGGTGTAAGAGTGAGAGGTGGTGGACAGGGTAGAGGGAGAGGAAGAGGAGATGGAGAAAGAGCAAGAAGAGCTGAAGATGTAGGAAGAGGAGAAGATAGAGGAGTAGAGGGAGAAGAGATGGATAGATTGGAGGGCAATGGTATAGTGGAAAGAGAAAGAGTAGAAAATATAAGAAGAGATGGACAGAGAGGAAGAGGAGGGCAAGGTGTAAGAGGAGGGAGGAGAGGTAGAAGGATAGGGTACACACATGTTTCAAATGAAATTAGAGCCACACTTATTGACCATGTCATAAATCATGGTCTCTCACTGAGAGAAGCTGGGCAGAGAATCAGCCCAATATAAACAGATCCACAGTGGCTTCAATTATCCGCATATTTCAGAGGGAAAACCGGTAAGTAACTATATCATTCTACTTCTACAATGAGAGTCCATGTAGTCTTGTTTGACATAGGTCTAGATTTCTACAGTAAATGTTCCTGCTTGTCCAAACATTTTTCAGAATTGAAGTTAGAGAACATTCAGGTGGACTTCTTTCGAGTGAACAAGAGCATGCCATTGTTGACATGGTGGTCCAGAACAACACCCTCCACCTCAAAGAAATAAGCAAAGAATAACACAGGACAATCAACTGTTCCACAATATCCACCAATGCAGTCTCTCCACAATTTGATTGTGTTCTAAGGAGAAATGCAATCCGAATGAAGCAAGTATACCAAGTGCCCTTTGAGAGGAACTCCGTTAGAGTGAAGGAGTTGCGATTCCAGTTTGTTAAAGTATGTGCAACCCAATTACTGCACTTTTACTGTCAACACAAAGATATATTTTTCCTGAATTTTAAGTTTCTGTCCATAAACTATTCCATGCTACTGTAAGTGAAAATATTTAGGCATATCTATGTATGCTGCTGCTTCAAAGTGTGAACTCAAACTTCAGCAACAGTTTCACAGTAGTATTGACTGCAATCAATGCCATTACTGTAAAACACTAACTTACTGTATTGTACCTTGTGTTCTTTTTACTCTAGAGAATCTTGGAGTTGGATAGCAGTGCAACTCATTATGAGTACCTGTATATTGATGAAGCAGGCTTCAATCTTCACAAAAAAGGAGAAGAGGGAGAAATGTGATTGGCCGTCGTGCTACAGTCAGTGTCCCTGGACAACGAGGAGGCAACATCATCTCTGTGCCACAATTTCTACAACTGGTGTTGTGGCACACAATGCTGTCTTGGGACCATACAATACAGCAAGGCAACATTTTTTAAACCTCCTCAATGAAATCCTCTTTCCGCAGGGTGATCAGGAGCAAATGTTGCGGAATTTTGTAGTTGTTTGGGACAATGTCCAATTCCACCATTCAGCACTAGTGCGAGAGTGGTTTGAGAATCACTCACATTTCAGGATGGTGTTCCTTCCACCATATTCTCCTTTCCTGAATCCAATTGAGGAATTCTTCTCCTTTTGGAGATGGAAAGTACGTGATCACAACCCTTACAACCAAGTAAGTGTTCTTCAAGCGATGGAAGAGGCCTGTGGAGATATTGGGGCACAAGCACGTCAAGGATGGATACAGCATCCAAGGCGTTTTTTCCCACGATGCATGACTCGTGAAAATATTTGCTGTGATGTTGATGAAATTCTCTGGCCAGATGTAATTGAGAGGCATGATCAATAAATTAATTGATTCAGTGAATGCAGTACATTTTTTTTATTTATTTACCTATGTACTTATTTGCATAATATGTTTTGTGGGGTGACAACTCATTGTTATACACCTGAACTCCTCCATTAAAGAACCTAATGAAAAACATGTATTTTCATTTATTTCTTTGTGTATCTTCAGCTGAATTTGTTATCAAATCAACAGAGAACACACTTTTAGTTTTGATGTTAATATTGAATTTTAATAAATGCATTACTAGAATAAAATACTGTTTCATTGTGCAGTGAATACTTAACTGTTTCGCCAACATAAGAGTGTGTTTAGTTTGCTGTGTTAACTGTTTTGAGAGCTGTTACCTGAGTTTGGAGAAATGTACCAAATAGATTGAGGAAAAACTGTGTGTTCGGCGGGAAGCCCCATACATTCCAATGCGAGTGCTCAAATGCGCATAAAGCAAACATGGAGCTCGGCTCTTCCGCATTGTTGGCCCATGACACTGGTTGGCTCACGATGGACATGCGCACTAGCAACAATTTGTTTGTGTTGTCGTAGCAACATGCGCGTTCATGAGCTTCTCTCTCGTGTCTCTTACAAGTGGCGAACTCATGAAGTTACCTACATACATCCCTTGGATGTATCATAACTTCGTAAGATAATACCATGGACGTATTAATAGAACACATGGTGAATTACAACCATTAGCTATATCCATTATTACAGCTAGTTACATGAGCTCAGGAGAACAGTCATGTGAGTGGGCAGGCGCAGTCCCGCGGCTCTGCTCGCGTCCACTATGCGCAAATGATCTGCTGAAATATAGACGTTTCTTTCGCCATGCAAAGTCTATGTGAAAAGTCTTTCTGGGCCATGGGGTGCAGTTATCCGCTAAGCCCATGGTGGCTTTTAGACATGGCGCTCTTCCTGGGGGCTTGTGAAATAGTCATTAGAAAGTTGCATGCAATATGGACGCTATTGTAAAGCTACTCAAGATGGGCTTTTCTCATGGTCAATCCGTGGTTGATCACATGATGATAAGTGTGGCCCTGATCTCATCAGAGATGGCTCTCCTTCCTCTTCTTCCCTCTTCCTCCTCCTCGTTGTCGTCCCCTGTCTGTCCCTCCCGTAGACTGTATATAAGAATGGACCAACAGACCCCGTTGCTCTGGATGTAGACCAGTGAAGGCCCTTAGAAGCACTTTTCCAATGAGCGCTGAGCGTTACTGCGCAGACTCCAACTGAGAGAGACGTAAATGTGACGTGAGCAACCTGTCTGAAAGTTGTAAGTCTTCTGGTAGCTGTGCCAAGAGAAATCTCAATTATTCCCAATCTTGCAGAGACGGAGAGCGTAGGTATATGTAAGGAGATAACATAGGCACAGGCTAATTATTGCTAACTAAAATGCTAGTTAACATTAGTAATTCAACTTAAACAACTAATATTTTAATATTCTACCTATTTTTACAAAAATGTCTACTACACAGCCATAACGAGAGGTACAAGGTAATGGAGCCTTTTATACATTGTCATGTTTCTTTAGAAATAAACAATGGACAAATAAAGTCTTTAAATGCTTCAGATGTAAAGTTATTCGCTGTCAAAGTGACGTCAAAATGAATGGCAGTCAATGGAATGCTAACGTCGGGTGATCGCTTTGTAGCATCAAAATGGCGCCATAGGATGTTCGCGCTCTGAAGCAAAGCTTACCCCCTTGGTCCCTCCTCCTCCCCTTGCTCTCTGTCTATTGTTGGCATCCATTGTTCAAAAAAGGTAATCTGACCTTTGACCTCTGTATAGGCCTATACTAAAGCAGCGATTGGTTAGTGTTCAGTTATGACATAATGTGTTTGCACATGTGAGGAGTGTGTGTGTGTGTGTGCCCTGGTAAATAAGTGTAGCATTTTGATTGGTTGTGTTTAGAAAAGGAAAGCAAGTCACTTCCTGTTAGATTTTTGTGTCTTAGGTAGAGAATTGTGTGTAGTGTTTTGAAAAAAGTGTTTCATGCAATTGAAAACTGAGTGAAAGGTTGAGAAATAGCTTATGGTTTTGGAGATTTGCTGTGTAATTTTGCACTTTGAGTGAGAGGTTTCAAAAATCGTGTGACATGAAAAGATTTTGTGTGTAAGCAGTTGAAAAAAACTGCAAACATTAAGCCTTCTAAAATTTTACACAGTGCTATAATGGAGCAACAGCTCCCACAGAGCTCACAGTCTTAAAGACAAGCCTAAGCACTTAGCGTTTAGTAGCAGAGCGAGGCCGTCGCACCGTGGGAGCAGGTGTGTTTTAGGACTCAATAACGTTGGAAAGATGAAACCCTGTAAAGCAGGAGGGTCTGGAGTAAAAAAGAGTAATAGGGAGAGTAAGCTCTCTGCACATCCCCTCTCAATTACATCAAGTGACCTTGTAAAATTCAACTCTCTCTGTCACAACGCCCCTTTGTGCTGGGTTATTTCTCCCCAAAGGAGATTACATTTTGACTGATGTTAAGGGGGACTTAGTTTACAGAGATGGGAAAAAGGTGGAGGACATGTCCTCATATCACACAGAACATGTTAAAAAATGTTCTTGTTTTATTTATTTTTTATTCTTAAAGGCCCCATATTGTAAAAAGTTAGATTTTCATTTCTTTTTTTGATTATAAAGCAGGTCGAGGCGCTATAAAAAATACTTTTAAAATATCAAAATGCTCAATCCACAGAGAAATGCACACAGCCAGTATTCAGAAACTGTGCCATTAAACGAGCCATCGGGACTTCCGTACTGTTGTGATGTCACAACTATACAATATTTTGGTAGAAAGTGTTGTTACAGTGTCGGTACAGTCATTCCCTGGCTGCAATAATAGTGCAGAGACTCAGAGAGTGCAGATGCGAAAGACCCTGAAACACTGACCAATCAGAGCAGACTGGGCTTTTTCAGGAGGGGGGGGCTTAAAGAGACAGGCACTAAAACGGAGCGTTTTAGACTGAGGGGGAATACAGGTACATTCAGACACACAGTATAAGAAAAATAATGTGTTTTTTGAACTTTAAGCATGTAAACATGTTCTAGTAGAAACCCAAAATACAAATATGAACCTGGAAATGAGCATAATGTGGGACCTTTAAATGATGTCCTGTTGGTGCTGAATGTTTTTTTAGTAAATTTGGCTCTTCTTCAGGAGTATTTCAAAGAGGAAGTGAGATATTTTGTTATCTGTATGTCGATGTTATGAGAGATGTTAAATTAATTAAAGCAGTGTCTTCATCCATATTTGCTTTGGGTACATTTTTCAAAGGTCTGCATTATTCATAAGGTTAGAGCAAAGCTTAGAGATCTCAGTGTTGTACCACACAATTTATTTATATGCAACAAATGAGGGGTAGATATGAACTTCACATCAATAATACAGATGCAAAGGGTTTATTGATGAGAGCCAGTGTCATTTGCAGGCACATTGGGGCTCACAAACCCACCGCTTCATAACCAGATTGTTGTTTAATTCTCAGGATGTGAACCCGTCTCAGTCTGAGTCCAATGCATTAAACACCCACACCATCCACCCTGACATATAAAGTTAGTCATTAAATGTTTTTAACCACAATCACTGCAATCTTTTCCACACACAGTATATCACGTCATCAGTATTTAGATTATGTATATATGAAGGAAGGATTGTGTAAAATATTTTAAGGTATTACCAAAAGTGTATTTTTTTTCTTGGCTTGTATTTGAGGTATGCTGTGCAGAGCCTTCTTCTTATTCATCTTTTGTCTCTCTCTCTCTCTATCTATCTATCTATATATATACCTACCTACCTACCTACTCTGGTTGAAGAGCTGTAATGTCGACTTGCTGGGCTTTGTTAGATCCAACCTGTTCAGATGATGATTCAATACTCGCTGACCTTAATAAACCATAATCACATCTCAGTCAGCTGAAGTGGTCTGCACTGGTTTGCTCTCAGACTCAGGCACTCCACTCTACCCACTGTGAGTTTGTGACGATGAGCAGCAGCAACTTTTCCATATTATTTGAAATGCTCCTAATGCTTTTTGTGCGGGCTTGTTCAGTTAATGAGTGTGAACACAGGGCTCCTGTGCGTGTTTGTGTGTGTCAAAATTGCTTTTTATAGCCTATATGTGACAAGAGCTGAGGCTGAAGTGTCAAAAATCCATCCAGCGTCTGCCTTGTCAAATACAAAGTGACATCACCGTTATTGAAGACATCACTTCAAAACTCAAGGTCCAGGTCAATTGGCCCTCTTCTCCCTCTTCTCCTCCCCCACTCCCTGTCTCTGTTGCTCTTTCTCTCTTTCATGTGTTTTATCATGTTTTCAGTCTCACATTGCCAGACCTATCTCCACAGCGCTGCGGAGGAAGGTCTGGCAACAGGAGCATACACTCCTGGATAGAAATCACAATCGTAAAGTAGCCTCGGGAAGGAACTTGCTTAGGTGGAACATTTGCTCCCCGCAAAATACATTTTAGCTTAAAGGTGCTGTAGGTAGGTAGCCTTGTGAGACCATCCTGATCTCGCGAGCTCCAGTTTTCCAGTCGCAGATCAGTCTGGCATCTTGAGATAGAGAAAATTTGGAGCCGTTCGCCAAACGACCGACCAATCAGCGTTGGTTTTGTGGCGGGTTTAGGTGTGACGCAACGAGAAGCGACTGTTCAGTCTAAACAACATGGCGGCTTCCATGGATGAGATGAGCGTAGCTATCGCGCAAGTTTTATCCGAATTAGAAAGTATTCCTTCATTGAAAGAAGAGCACTGGAGGCTTTTCTCTTTTCTCTTTTTTTCTGCACGATCCAAATTTTGTTCGAAACTTGCCATTTTCAGTGTGTAACGTTGCTCAGAGGTTCCAGTTATTGTTGCTCGATGCGACTGGAGTTTAAAGTAAACATGAATAAAACGGGAAAGTGAGGGACATCCAGTGAAACTATCCCGTACCCGAACCGTCGTTGATCCAAACTATCATGTTTTCCATTCAGTAAAAATGGTAAGCATTTTTATTCAGTGGAAGCAGAGTTGTTTCCCATTCTAATTGTTGGTGGCAAAAACTAAAATACGACCTGTAAGAAAGTGAGCTTACAAATTAAAAAACACATTTTTCCAAAGTAGAATCACCCACTTTCCTAAATTGCTGACACTGTGGCAGGTAATCTCTCTGTGGACGTCACGCACATCCATTTTGCCAGGAGGAAGACACACAAAGTAGACACCCACATTCATTCAATTGACTGGGTGTCGTCTACTCTCATATGAACTCATTGATCAAGGCTAAATGGAGACATGTCTGCAGGATGTGTGCTACATGGTGCCTGTACAGTCATGAATGAATAGGTACCTGTGTAAGTGGCTATCGATTATCTTGTCAGAAGAAGCTGCTAGCGATTACAGAGGAATTGCATGAACACAGAGGTGATTTACATATCTCTCAAAGCTGATTATTGACAAAGCTGTTTGGTAGGTTTTAATAAGAGTGCTGTTGTCAGATACAGTTGTAATTTAAAACCTGCGCTTGAAGCATTTCAGTGTCTTTTGCTAAAATATTCCACAATGCAACAGCAATGGTATCATGTACATTACATTACACTACATTTAGCTGACGCTTTTATCTAAAGGGAATTCAACTAATTGCAAGAATCATGCAAGTACATCAGCTTCAGCAAATATGCTGAACTGCTTTAAGTGCTACATTTAGAGACATTAACAGATAGAGAAAGAGGTTTTTTTTTGTTTATGGGCAAAGCAAACAAAACGTGCAAGAATTAAATCCCCCTTTCAATACTATGAATAAAGTGCCAGTTGGTCAGCCATGCCAAAATACTTATTTATGAACTTCAATATCCAAAGGAAAATAATCTTAAAATGAAATAGCACAACATGGTGTCAACATAAAATAGAGCGCTTTCAAGCCGGAGAGCGGACTTCACTTCGCGACAAAAAACAAAATACTTTCACCCAGGGAACGCTTGTTCGTTCCTCAATGTTTTAACCACGATCTTTTTCCTAAACTTAACCACACTGTAAGAAAAAAATCCATAGAAAAACAGATAATGTCCTGGCAGAAAATTACCAGTACGTTTTCCGTTAAAGGAGAATTCTGGCCAATTTTTACATTAATCTTGATCGCTATAGCTACGCGAGTACTTTCGATAGAAAACCCCCCGACCCGAATCAGTGCAGGCAACACGGAGTAGCTGCAGCTACGTGTACAAGCGTCCCCTGAGCTAAAACAGCAGTTGTCGGGGCAAGTTTTAGAGCGCCTTTGTGCCTCTTAACAGACACAAAATGCAATTAATATGTCTGTGCCACATGAACAGGGCCCTTACATGTCAACAAGATGCGTTTTCAACTCAGAAAACTAACTTATAATACTGATTATAAGTGCCATACAATAATATGAGCAGGAATCATTTCAATGTGTGCCTGCAGAATTTGTAGTGCATTAAGGAATATTTATTCTAAACTTGAATAAATAAAACCAAAGATGATCAAGAGAGCAAACATTCTGTCTACTGCTGTCAGAGAACATTCTTACTTAGACAATACTCACATATTGAGCTAAAGCTTCAAACAGGTCTGAGGTCAGTGCATTGGATCGGAGCATTGTCAAAGTTCTGGCCGTAAAACTAGTACAGCAGTATATAAAGTACGCTGTACAGCTGATCCCCATTTCATTTACAGTTTTAAAGTGTGCAATATAACACTTGAAACACCCCCTTTCACAAACCCATGTTACATTCTCCTTTAAACAAAACATATCTATGTAGAAACACAAGCTGACAAAAAGCTCAGATTAAAAGTGGAACCCACCACATTCTGTTTGAATCAAGGGGCTGTAGCTTTCAGCCCACATGTCTATTAGCATGAACACTGCTGTCTGTCTTTTTTTGAAAAGAAGCTCAAATTATACAAGGATTCTCAAATGGAGTTTTTCCACAAAAAACCGTAACAGGTACTTTTTTTTTAGTTATCACCTCCGTCAAGGTTCCAAGCAAGCTGAGGCAATAGCAAAAAGTGACGTGAAAACCTGCAGACTACTGATTGGTCAGAGAGAATTGTCACTAATCACTGCGTCATCATTGCTAGCGACCATAGACATACTAGCGACAGAACAAACCCGCCATTTTTAAATAGTTTAGCCAGCTGTGTTTTTTTTTTTTTTTGCTGCCTCCAGCTTCTTTTGAAACAAAATTGTTCTTCTGCCGAGAGTCAAAAACAACACACCTTCGACATTCTGTGTGTGTCATGTTAGGTCACGGCAGTTTCCTGTGGCGTCACTATGACGACCAGCCACACTCGCCTCACGCATGAGGCGGTACTAAATCTGCAATGGAAAATGGAGGACGGGGCACCGCGTCCAAGTCGAATCGAGTAGGTACCATGTAATGGAAAAACGGCAAAAGTTGTTAAGTTCGTAAAGAAACTTCAGCAGCCTTGGTGGGATGTGTGGCTGCTTCGTTCCTTTCCTCTCAGCCTTTGATCCTTGTTCTGGATTTATCCCCAGGAAGACTCTAAAGGAAATAGACAAAGGATGACTGAAAGTATTTCTTAGTGGATTTTTCATTCATTTCACACCCTCATGTTTAACAGAAGTAAAGTAGCCTGCCAAATAAACAGTTAGATGTGAAACACTATCCACATAAAGGATCAAAACTTTATGGAGCATCAGCGGATATAATTATCTTTTTTCATAGTCAACATCTCTATTAAATCAATACCTTTATTTTGCAATATTCTGTGAGTTTCAGTACTTTTCAGTTTGAATTTGCCACGTTATAGAGCCCGACAAGACTTTGCGGACGGCCTGCACACGCAAGCTTTTCGTGCGTATGCAAAGTTTATACATGACCAGTCCCTCCAGGATTTCGCGATCACGAAAAAGGAGATGAGACGACACAATGACCTAAATTGAGGACAGCTGCGCTCGTTATTGTAAGTGCAATGATAAGTTAAAGCCCAATAAGTACTTCATCAAACCGTATGAATGTTTGCCCCAGGTCAGGTTAGGATAGGAAATTAACAATGTAAAGATCAACAAGCCACTGACACATATGTTCAAATTTGATTAATTCAATAAATTATTATTTTTGTCTTAAATCCACCAGCCATTTTCATTTTCATTATATCAACATTTGCAGCATCCTGAGCCTTTTTGGTAAGGTTCCTAGGAAATCTCAGCCCAGAGTAATTTTATTCTCCCCAAAACAAGTTTATTTTTT
The DNA here is from genome assembly GCF_008315115.2 of Sander lucioperca. NCBI lineage: Eukaryota > Metazoa > Chordata > Actinopteri > Perciformes > Percidae > Sander > Sander lucioperca. Next base: position 4,361,527 of record NC_050176.1, read on the forward strand.
ATTTTTAAAGAACTATACAAAAAAAAAAAAAATTGCAACTTTTTTGCAACTTTCACTGTCTCCCGCAACTTCATTGCAACAAACATACAAAAGACATCGCAACTTTTATCGCAATTTTTTACAAAAGCTCCCGCGAAATCAGGCATTTTGGGCCGCAACAATCTCAAAAAAAGGCCGCGAAATCATGGAGGGACTGCATGACGCCCCAGGACTTTTGAAGCACATTTGAGCATTTTTTGTGCACTGGAGATCGCAGGCTGGAGACAAAACCTCTCCAGTAAAAAAAAAGTAAATAAAATTCTTTGTTGATCTCTCTCTGACCAGCTGACACCTTATTTATGTTTTTGTAGTTAAATGAGGAGGTATTGTTGCTTATTTAAACTTTGGGAAGAGAACTTGTCAGCGATTTGTATTGAGCGACAGTGGCTTGCATAAGTTTACCATAGACAGTATATAATGGACCAACAGATCCCGTTGCTCTGGACGGAGACCAGTGAAGGATGTTAGAAGCACTTTTCCGGTGAGCGCTGAGTGTTACTGAGCAGCCTCCAACTGAGAGAGACGACGTAAATGTGACGTGAGCAACCTGTCTGAAAGTTGTAAGTCTTCTGGTAGCTGTGCCAAGAGAAATCTCAATCATTCCTAATCTTGCAGAGATGGAGAGCGTAGGTATATGTAAGGAGATAACATAGGCACAGGCTAATTATTGGTAACTAAAATGCTAGTTAACATTAGTAATTAAACTTAAACAGCTAATGTAAGTCAAAACTGCTTGCGAGCTTCTCCTGTACTATACGGTAATTCCTCTACTATGCGACAGTAAGTCGCGTGGTTAAGACACAATAGTTTTATAGCCTGACACAAAAATAGCCTATTTTTACAAAAACGTCTGCTACGGAGCCATAACGTGAGATACAAGGTAATGGAGCCTTTTATACATTGTCGTGTTTCTTTAGAAATAAACAATGGACAAATAAAGTCTTTAAACGCTTCAGATGTAAAGTTATTCTCTGTCAAAGTGACGTCAAAATGAATGGCAGTTAATGGAATGCTAACGGGAGGTGATGGCTTGTTAGCATCAAAATGGCGCCTTAGGAGCTACGCGTTCCGAGGAGAAGCTTACCCCCTTGAAGTTTACACACCCCTGCTAAAGTTGACTAAAAAGAGGAATAAAAAAAAAAAAAATCATCTTTTGGATATTGATCTTAATGCCTTAATAAAAAAAAAAAATCCAACCTTTAAGGACACCCATTTTCTTTGTGAACGAATAAAGTATTGTAAATAAATAAATGTTCTTCCTTAAAATACAGGGGGCATAAGTCAGTACATCCCTATGTTAAATTCCCATAGAGGCAGGCAGATTTTTATTTTTGAAGGCCAGTTATTTCATGGATCCAGGATACTATGCATCCTGATAATCAACTCAAACCTGCAATTGCTGTCCATCAGTTGCAGCCACAGCATCTCCATGCAGCTGCTGACAGCCAAGAGAATAATTTGATGTGTATCTAACCATCATTGTCTTACAAATTTCCTTTGGGGACTTGATAGATTTACAGTTCATATTCTAAGTCAACCTTGAGTGTGAGTTATGAAGGCTGAGGCTGGAGCTGCTCAGAAAGTAAATACTGATGATCATTATGCAAAGGAGAACAAAGCATTAATCACTCCAGCGGTGTTTTTATCGATGTACTGTAAACTTGGCTGATGATCAGGAATACGAGAAAAAAAGTTCAGAGGTACCTTTTATCTCCCTCGAAACTTTCTTACAAGAGAGCCAATGAGTGATTTTAGGGGTTTCATCTTAAAGCAACACTATGTAACTTTTCCCTCTTCGGTCCCCCTACAGGTCGTCTCACTGGAACTACAGCCGCGCGAGCTGTAGCTGTCATATTTGGTTGGTATAATCCCCCGACTAATGTGACCTTAAATTATGAAGGAATTTTTGATAGCTCCAGCGATGACATTAAAGGTCATGTGACAGCACGCCATTTTAGGGCTTTAACAGGTATGGAACTTTCTGAAACTCCTGCTAGAGGATTCAACAGATCCTTCTCAAATTGGGTGAGCAGCATGTCAATGCCAAATTGCAAAAGCTTTTGTGTTTTGGTAGAACGCCGCGGTGCGCACGGTGGCCATTTTGTTTGTTTTGCCATAACACAGGAAGCTATTGTAACATCACTTCACATTGTCCAATCTGCTTGAAACTTCACATGCATGATCAGAGTCCAGGCCTGGAAACATCTACACGTCCAAAATGAGTCAGGGTCATAACGCCACCTACTCAGTTCAGTTTCAGTTTATTCAAAGGTCGTCGTCATCATATCAGTAAGACACAATTTCAGAAGGTAAAATGTTCATATGTATGACACGCGAAACGTCGAACCCCGTCGGACGTCGATTTTATGTGAAAAAAATGTATCCGATTCACATGAAATTCATATAGTGTGGTCTACATATGACATCAACATGACGTATAATTAGTGTGTGTTCTCCAGAGCTACATAGTGGACCTGTTCTGGCAACCTGCATCCCACTAGTACCCCGACATCCTGGGATAGCGAGGGCCCGTTCATCGCTGCATGCAACTTTAATAATTGTTGAACTTGATTTATGACAGTGGTGAGTGAAAAAGGGGTTGCTGAGTGAAAAAGCTGGTGCAAAAAAACATACCTTTATGAAAAACGTGAGCACAAGAGAGGAGGATTAATGCTCCCTCACAGCTTGTATCTCCATCTACAGTATCTTCTTTCCTTCTTGAGGAGGAGTCACTGGTCTATCTGCGTCCCATTGGACGATCACATGATAGCATGAAAGCCTCTCTCATGAAACACTTGCTTCCTTGAATCCATCCATCCATCAGTCTCATTTCTCTCTCGCTCTTTCTCTGGCTTTGTTGCAATCAATCCCTGGAAACAGGATTTTGAGCCATTTTCCTGCCCCTGTCTGATTTAACTCTGGGAACAGCTCCAGCTTCCAGGATCCAGCCCAGTTGATCACCCAATTCCCTACATGAAGGGAAGGGCGGATGAGCCGAAAAAGTAGACTAATCTTCTCTTTCTTGCTCTCCCTCTGTTAACCATCAGCAATCCCAGGTTCCCAACTTCGATCACACCTGGGAGATTGGATTGATTCCCCACCCGCCCACCCCCACCCTGCAGTGGTCACATTTCACACACACAATTCAGTCGGATGTACCTATGACTTTCTTACACACCAGATTGCTCCTGCGCTGTTAGTGCGGCAAGCCAAGAGGCCGCAGCGATGATTGCTGCGCTGGCGAATGCACTGAGAGGGATATTTTCACGCTCCATCCATCTGGTGTTGCATATTTCATGTTTTCTGATGAGCTGACAGCCCAAAGAAAGCTGCTAGTCATCTCACCGCAGCATTGTCCTTTATGCCCAAGGCTGACTATGCTGTGCTTGATTTTAGTCATAAAGGCCCTAGAGCAAATCTCTGTGTTGACCAAGAACAAACGTGGTAAACATGTTGATTGTATACTCTCCCAATTAAACGGCTCTCAGTAATGTCACGAGCGACTGCCTCAGTGAGTACACGCAGGCTGTTGTTAGATTTGATCTGGGGACAGATGGGACAGCTCTCTTTTCTTTCAAAAGCAAACCTTTAGCTCCTGCTGTTTGAGAAATGAGTGTGAAGCCTGACAGCAAAGGATGTTGAGGACAAATCACTTGTAAATATACTTGACTCATGCAGGTGCTGAAAAAAGCAAGTCATCCACTTATGGAGGATGGAGCCTTGAAAATGGCTATAATCAATATCTTTTGTAAAAAAAATCAAATGGCATAGTGGAGCAGATCCAAATCAAATTATTTTTCACTTTCATTTAGATTGGGAGATAGGCCGTTTGTACTACAGTGTATGAGGGCCATTGTAGGAAAGATATGGAGTCGGGGGAGTGGGGTAATATTTCAAGAAAAAACTCAGAATTGTCTGTGATTAAAGTCCTAAATTTACAAGAAAAAAAATCACAAATATACGAGAAAAAACTAGGATATTCTCTGAGATTATAAAGTCATAAATTCTTCTCTGACTCTCCTTGAAAAAAAAAACACAATTTTTCTGACTTTTTTTCTTGTACATTTACCACTTTAATCTCAGAGAATATCCACGTTTTTTTCTCGTAAATTTACGACTTTAATTATTTCGGAATATTACCAAGAAAGAACAACTTTTCAAATTGGGAAATGGGACCATCCGAGCATGTGAATGCACCATTGGCCTTGGCAGAGGTCTGCACTCTCTGATTAACAATAAAACACATACCTACCTGTATGTGAAAGGTGTCACTTGTAGTGATGTAGCCACAGAGAATTATCACCTGCAGTTTCTCTCAGCTCTACAGAACTTTATAGCAACTTTTAGCTAATTGTCTTGGTTTTCCAGCATGCTGCAAGCATGGCTAAAAACTGACTGTACACTACCCACAACCAAATGGCAGACAGACAAAGTTAGCGACTAGCTGGTGAACATAATCAAGCATTTAGCAGCTAAAGAGACCCTCAGAGTTGGCAGAGACCAAAGAACAGAGATAAAAGAAGAGAGGTGCCTCCAAATACATGCTAGTGTAATCATGCTGCTCCGTATTTGATGCATATGTTAATAGGCAACTGTTCGCTTAGACATGTATCAACTTAAATGGTGATAATATGTCAGACGCTGTGTTCACAGCTTGTTTCCACTGCACACAAGTGTATAACAATGGCCAAAATGAACACAGTATTATTTTAAGATTATGAAAATGTCAAAATTCCTCAAATTTGGGCCAACATTTACCCTCATCTTTGGTGCAACTGAGTCACCATTGTGAGGGCACAGCCACATCTTAAATACAGCCCAGGCTACTTTTAAAACACTCCCACATGCAGTGAGGGATTTTAGAACAGCTGCTCCACGGCTTTTTTGATGGATGCAGCTATCAGATGAACTGACTCAGGATCCAACACATCACACAGAGGGGAGACATCGTGCACAACTTGACTTGGCTAATAAATCAGCCAAACCCCATACACTTGGCACTAATGCAGTGTGTTCCCTATAGGTCTGTGGAAGACTTAGGGTGCATGTGTTTGGTGCCAGGGGGTTTAGGTGTCCTCCCTCAAGAAAATGTTTTTCAATAAAACAAAATATGCAATTTCACATCATTTTGGACCAATATTATTATTATTACTACCATATCTGTGTCTAAAATGTTGGAAAAGCTAGAGCAGATAATAAATGAATAACACTCAAAAAGCTTAAAGACAAAACTTGCCGAAGAAGTCGATTGGGAACCAACTACAACCATTAATCCTGAGAAGTCATTTAGTTGTGATGCTTACATTGATTCGGCTTAGGTGATGCCCGAAATGCTTTGGGTACAGCGCCTAAGCCTTGTAATGGTAGGTAAAACCCTGTAATTATACAGCTATTCCATGATTAACAGCAATAATGAAATATGGACATGTGGAATACATACTGTGTAAGGTTAAAGCAATTATTAATACAATGTTGTATGTTTCCTTGATACTATACTGTTAGGTGTACTGGAGACATTCTGTAAAACCTCAGAATGTTCATATGATGGATGTTATTGAGTATTTTTGATACTATTGAAAGTTTATTATTATTATTTTATTATTACACTTGTCATAACTTCAGATGGTCATATATTAGTTTGATGCTTTTCAGACTCAGAAAAGCAGGGCTTGTTGTGAAAAGTCTGGTTTGAGTGAGATTAAGAAACTGAACCAAGATTAAGCAGTTCTCCTGCCAGGTTTGATCTGAGGGATTTAGGGAAATAAGTGTGCCTTTACACCTAATCTTGATTTATGAAACACTTCTCAGATGTGTTTCCCTTCCTTTTATTTGACAAAATAAATATGTAGCCTATATAAATAGGCCTGTGTCTGTCAAATGTAAATATAGGGTTATATAATATATATGCAAAGTTGCAGTAGCGACCGGTAACGTTTACTTGAGGTGCTTCTCATGGGACACAACAAATACAAAACAACAAGGGTGTTTATGGCTATAGTTATACATTTAATTGTGTGAATACTAGCCTACTGTTTTATGTAATTTTAGAGAGTTTGCATTTATGTGAAGTCTTGTAGGAAAATGGTATCGATTTTAAACCAACATTTGTGAATAAAAAACAATTACCTTTTTTTTCCAACTATTTTTATTTGAATTTTAACAATAAATGACATAATATAGGCCATGGTGAACAAAGCATAGTGGAAATAATATGTCACTTCCCCTCAAGTCCCCTACCCACCGGCAAACCAACCCAGTTCAGGTCCAAAACGGGGACAAACACAGACCAATGCACACTGACAAACACACAGCAGTAAGGACACACAACATCCAAAAGATAAAAGTAAAATAGATAGACAAATTAAAAGAGATAGAGAGGAGAGAAAACAGGGGCAATTACCCTTTTTTTTTTTTTTTTTTTTAAAACCAACAACTAGAAAAGTTTAAAAAACAATAGAGGATAACTTATTTCAGGAAGAAAAATACAATTGACATCCATATTAGCGAAGAGTGGCATGCAAATATTCGTAGGTAAATAGGCTGAGTGCTTTCACACCACCGCGCGGTAACTCGCCGCCTCCAGTCATTTTAATCAGGGGAATGCGGCACAAGGGAAGCGGTTTTGATCACGACGGTAGCGGTATGAAGCGGTTGCCGCCCACATGAACGCGCACAGATTCTGTTCTGCCGCCCATTAGTTTACTGTGCTGAACTGAACTTCTGGCGGTAAAAGCCGGGCGGCTGGAACCGCTTTTAAAAAAAGCTTTGCTTTTTTTTGGATAAACGCTCTTGCAGTGAGGCGGTTTTCAGGACGGTTGCCGCACGTCGGTGTGAAACTGTGTTTATATTTTGGTGTGTGGCACACGGCGGTGACGTTTCATGACAGCCTCGCCTCAGCGCCGCCCCAACAGTGCATTCTGGGTCCAACCCAAGATGGCTGCGCCCTTGCAGAAGTGCTGAAGAAGTCCCTCTTCGGAGAAATTCTCAGGATTGTGATTGATTTCCAAGAGCACAATCACACGAAGTCAGCTACCAGGGTCGCTGGTTTGTAGAAGAAGCCCACAGGGTCCCAGTCATCGATAAGTGTGGCCGGTGCTTAGTGTGGCTGTGGCAGACTGTCCGTGTGAAGATGGGCCTCGTCTCCAGCCCCTTCCCATAGCGAAGAGCCGTGGGGAGAGGAGCCGCAGATTCCCCTGCAAACACGCACCCGTCCAACTTGGATTTGACGGGTTTGACATACTATACAGACTGTGGACGCTGCCCTACAATTTTCTGACCAGAATTGTTTGTGCGACAGTATCTGTCCTCGTCCGGAGACGGAGAGGTTCCCCAGCCCGGGTTGATTATCCCACCGTACCAAGGTCTTGCACGCTTGTCTAACCACCACTAGCGCCATTTCTGCACATCTGCTCTGTTTCACGTATCTCTCTGCTCATGCTGTTTCGCAACCTGGGAAAGGTTTTAAATAGCACTAGCCTTTCCCGCAGTTTTGACAGCTGACTGCGATAGCCAGAGCCAGCTTCAGGGAGAGCTGTCAAATTAGCCGCGCTAGTTTAGCCAGCACTAAGCTAGCTAGCCGGTTTATTTGCTATCTGTCCAAGAGCTCCGGCTGTGTTAAACTTGACTTCACAGCCGGAGCTCTTGGACAGATAGCAAATAAACCGGCTAGCGTATTCACATGATTTCAGGCGCACACAACACATGACCCAACTAACGTTAGGTCCTCATATGTGGCTCGAGCAGTGTTCACGTGGCCAGTTTAAGCCCCATCATGACCTCAAACATGCCGCTCTATGCAAAAAGTGTGATAGGAACCTGGACGCTAACGTTACACTAACAGAGCGAGGCTGCTCCAGATGCCGGTGTGTTTGGTTTCAGTTGTTGTTGTGATTTCCATTCAAGCAGGAGATTCACAGCAGCAAATGGAACATGACTCATAACCGTCCTCACATGAACTCTTTTGGCTTAAGGTCACATTTCGGTGTTGTTAGTGTCAAACGTATTGAATTCAAAACCAACTTGCCCACTAGTATCTTTTGTTCTTACAGCCACTAAGGAAATGCATCACATTAGCAGAGAAACGGACATCTGCACACTTAATTTGGTTGAAAGATTTCAAAGCTCACTTTTCCTGCAGGAGGAGTTGTGTGCTTGAAACATCACAAGTGCACAAAAAGCCCCTTTTAGATGGAAGTTAGGTCATGTGTTGTCGCATAAGGCCTTGTGCCTGCCTTTTTGTAATATCCTATTTTGAGGATCAGAGGTATTTCTTTTTTTTCATTTAACACAAGAAGCCAAAGTTGTAAAATGTTAAAGACTATGCCCACATAAATTAGTCTATTATTGGCAATATGTGGATTCAAATTAGGAACTAAATGATCAAAGAATAAGTAAACAAGATTGCTACAGGAACATGGCCAGGTATAGTCAGTACTTGGTTGTTTATTTATTTTGTCTTAGAGATTTTGGTTGGTACCAAAAAGGTACTGAGGTGTGTTACCCAGCCCTATTATGTAGAGGTGGTATTTGTATTCTGTAATTGATTACTTTGGATCCACTACAGCATTTAAGTATATTTTTAGTCTCATGTTGGTTGAGTCCCTGTAGCATAACTACACTGGATGGCTGGATGGACTTTATAGACCATATATTCTTGTGTTACAACAGCAGGTTATCCAGGCATTGCACATGAACAGTAAATATACATATCAACACTAGAAGAGACAAATGAAATACATTCAAATGGCTCAATTAAGGTCCAAAATTAGCACCATCTACTAGTCAAATGCTGGTAAAATATGCAAGTGGCTGGTAGATTTGCTTCACTCACCAACCCAAAAAAATCTATTGAGTGGCTGGTAAAATTTGTACATTCACTAGCCATTTGGTTGGTGGACAACAAAGTTGCAGCACATGCTTTCAGGTGACATCACGGCAGAGACTACTCCCTCTAATTTCTTCTCCAAGAGATGTTGATTTTCTCAGATCTTTTATTTAAGATTTATGTTCACTTATATAGGCTATTAGTTAAGTGACTTATTTATTATTTTAGTTGTTGGTTGAGAGTTGAGCACCAGCCGCAGGTAAAATGATCATGTTTTTGGTTAAGTTTCCCGCCCCAACTGCACAGCATGAGGCGACAGAAATTCATCCAATCTGTGTTACTAACAAGTGCTCTCCCCTGCAGAGCCCTGATGAAAATGGACTCTGACCTGCTGCATTCGCCGGCTGTGGGCCTCACGGAGGAAGAGGAGGCCGACATGAATGACTGGAAGCTTCCCCTGGCCTTCATGAAGAAACGGCACTCGGAGAAGATCGAGGGCTCCAAGGCTTTAGCGCAGAGCTGGAGGATGAAGGACAGGGTAATTTTTCTGCTCATCTATTTTCTAGGGATGGGGGTCGTACATTTTTATTGATATTGATACCATTTTCGAGACTCCTTAACGATCCGAGTCTTTATCGATACCATCATCGATACATTTCTATTATGTATTATTTCTTTATTAAGTCCTGAATCAAAGATGCCGTTTCTTGTTGTATAAGCCAAGCTCGGGCTCATAGGGTTAACGAGCTGATTAAGCGGCTCACAGAGCGGTGCTCTCCGTAGCCAGTCCGACTATGTTTTGAATGATTTGTGGTGGGGAGGCTAGTCTTTACCTACGGTCTTTTACGCACACACTGTGCTCGTAAACAATTTTCCGGCACTGTCAATGTTCGGGCACGTATGGATTTTTAGGGGCATATTTGTGTGAAATGTTGGACTGTAGAGCACTGAGTCGGCTTATTATTGCCAAAAATGGAGACTTATTACTACGAAGTGGTGGTGCGCTCACCATGCATACCTTTGGTGGAGGATTGTCCCAAAACCGCCGTCGGAGGTTGCAGCGTTAAGACTCAAAGACAATCGAAGGCACTGCATTTTTTTTTTATTGATGCCTAACCCGGTCTCGAGACCCATCTCTATCTATTTCTGGAGTAACTCAGCAGGTTAGGGCTGCTCCCTGTGCTGAGCTGTGGTTGGGGTGTTAGTAGAGGCTCTTTCTCCTGTAGCTCCAGCAATCTAGTGCACACAGATGTTGTTGAGGGAATGAACTCACGCCGACTTGTGCAATAGCTGCGTTTTTATTAGGGCCCAAACGACTGCGGCGAAGGCCCTATTGAAACTGAATGAATTATTATTATTATTATTATTATTATTATTATTATTACGCTTTATTTTTCCGCGCAATGAATTGCCTTTTTGGGGGACCTTGATATTTTAAGGGTTTTTGTAGAAAGGCGTGCAAAAATTGCTCGCTAGTGCCCACTACAAAAATGCGTCCCTGCAGTACGTTTCACATAGACTAATGAAAATTGGTACACTCATGTATCATGTCAAGATGTCCAAAAAAACTCATTGGAGCCATACCCTAAACCCAACAGGAAGTCATTTTCATAGGAGGGAATAATTTAACAGGAAATCCCTGACAGCTGAATATAATTGAGGATTTTACCCATATTCCCACTTTCGATATTAAAAATACCAGGCATGACATCAGACTTACAAGGGTGCTTTCTATTTTTTATTTTTTTTAAGTATATAGGCCTGATATAGCTTGTTACCCGGTGCCTTAGAGTTTTAATTGTTGTGCAGAAACGGTTAAAAACACATCAGTGAGTGTTTTATCATGACCAGGAACGTGGGCTGTAGTTTATTTTTGAGTCAATCTCACATTCGTCATCCTATTGCCATAAATACTTGCTAGCACACCAAAATGATTTTACACCAAGTATTATTCCGCCGCTGAAAATAGGCCTCAATAAAACACAGATTCTTCCCGTTTGAGTAACATTTGCTAAAAACTACAGTGCCCAGTTTGGTTTAGGAAATGACTGAGGCTTTTTAAATTGAAAGTATATCTTTGTGATAACTTCTCTATGTCTTTAGTAGGAGCGAATGGGCTTTGGGCTTTGGGCTGAGTGTCACAGACAGAAACTGTTATCCAACTGCAAGCCTTTTCCTTTAAATGTACATTATATGGTATATACACTAGCGCTGTTATCTGCACAGTTCTTGTGAATGTTTAACCTTCAAGTTTACTAGAATTTGGCGATATCTATACTTTTCTGCAATCATGGAATGTGTCATAAAGAAGCTGGAACAAGGACCTTTACACAGGGGGGGGGGGGTTATAGGCAGGAAGAAGTGAGGCAAAATCATTTTTTGTCTCAGTGGAAAAGGAATAGTTCCAAATTTTGGTCTTATTTGCTTTCTTGGCGAGAGATAGATGAGAATGTCTTATCTGTCCACTAAATATGAAGCTACAGCTAGCAGCTGGTTAGCTTAGCTTAGCATATGGACTGGAAACGGCTAGCTCTGGCCAACGATAACAGAGTCTGCTTACCAGCACCTCTGAAGATTGCTAATTAACATGTTATACCTCTGGTATCTTTGGACAGAGCCCAGTTAGCTAGTTCCACCTATTTCTTTTCTCAGTCTTTACGCTACGCTAAGCTAAGCTGCTGTAGCTTCATATTTACCGTACAGATATGAAAGTGAAATCAATCTCATCATTTGGGAGCATTTCCCCAACAATTGCTACAATTTCATATCATAAAGTGCCTTTGTGGTTTGTATTGTTAATGTAGGCACTTAGCAGCCGAGGCACCAGTTTGGAAGTTTGTGCTTTTGAGACAAATCAAATGCACCAACACTGCACACTGCGCTTTGAGAGGACACCAGTCTTCAAACAGCCAGGAGACAGCAGCAAATCATTGGCCACCCTTGTCTTTATTATAGTGGCATTTCATTTGATTCTGCTGGAGGCTGCCCATACTACACTCTGACAGGGGAACCTCAAAGCTTCGCCTCATCAACGGCCACAGTGTGTCTCGGCTCTCATAAAGCTGCCGTTTGATCCGCTGCAGTGCTACCAGCCTCATGGCTACAGAGCACTGCCGCCATAATGATGGCAAATGCTACACTTGTCATACATAACCCTAAAAAACTTTGCACTTATTGTAGAAATTCACCCAAATGACAATTTAACACCTTAACTGCTGTCAGGAAATCAGTGGAATTACACCGCAGTGCCCGCCAGTGTCCGGCTCTAGGGAAATGTGTAATAAGACGGCATCATTAAATGTGACTCTGCTATTGATTTAAAAGATGTAATAGTGGCTGGCTGGAATGGACATTCCTATCAGTAAAGTCATGCTAAATCAACTGTGTAACATCATTCATGGTTCAGAGGGTTTGCAGGCCATGGACCCTCATTTATACACTTGTAAGAAAGTGCTCTCCTCACATTTCTGTGCTCCGAGAGCTGCGACTAAAAAGAGCTTTTTGTGTTGTTTTTTTAATGCTTTGAATGTAACTCTGGCCTCGGATTAACTCCATCTTTTAAGATGGCAGTAATTGCAGAAATGATGGCTTTGATAACATTGTTTTCAAGTTATCTAAAATAATATGAATGACCATGGATGCAGAACCCGCTTGTTGATTTATTTTCTGCACTTTTCAGAAAAGTGTTCGCTAGTAAGAAAATGCAATGTGGTTCTTGGGATTAGTTTTAATATTCAGTTGTGTTGTCATTTTTATTTTTTTTTTAACTTAATGAAGCCCAGAAACGCGTGGAGCGGCCTCGATTAAACCCATAATCTCATGGCATACAGAGAGCCCTATTTTAATCACGCAAGCCTGTACGCTTACCTGCTCTTTTGACTTATGTATGTGCAGCAGCGCAAAGTGCAAACCCGGTCTGGGTGAGGTTAGTCTATATCGACGACCTTTCATTTCCGGGATTGTTGAGGTGCCGCTGGAAATTCGGACTATGGTTAACTGCTCCTCAGATCTCTGCAGGGTAAATCCAGACAGCTAGCTAGACTCTCTGTCCAATCTGAGTTTTACTCTACCTTTGAATGTACACGTTACACCAAAAACAAGTTCCTTCCCGAGACTATTTTACAGCGGCACCGTGGCTCCGTCTGGCGCTTAGCGACGACCAAGACGATTGTGATTTGTTTAAAGAAATGCCAATGAACCAGGGCACGTTTTTCTCCCATCCCAGAATGCTGTGTGGACTAGCCAGACCCTCCTCCGCAGCGCTGTGGAGGAAGGTCTGGCAATGCGAGACTAAGGTGAGGTGGAGCACTCTCTCAGCCAGTCACATCACTCGCCTCATCACTCTGAAACAGCTGAGCCAATCACAGTGAAGCATGTCGACGACAAATCAACAAATGAGGAGACACTTCTCCAGGGAAGCTTATTGTTGTCTGGATGGTGCAGAGCACACAGCACTACAAATCTGCAGCCAGAGGCAGATGGTGTGTTTTTTTGTTTTTTTGTTTTTTAAAACACTTAATTAGTGGAATGATGATAGAAACACATAATGAAAAAATATTTTACTTGATGGCATCAATCTGACACTTTTTTTTAAGTCATAATTGTGTAAATGCTGTATTTCACGTTACATCATATCTTCAAATGTGACAGCAGTGTTCAGAACGCATTTCAAGAATAAAACCTAAACTACAGATTTTTTATAAAACCAGATTAATGAGCTCCAATAATCTGATGTCTCCCACATAAGCAGCAGAATGCCGAGTTATAACAGACCAGTCTGATGTGTGTAGCGGTGTGTGTGTGTGTGGTTGCTTTTGTAGCATCCTGATTTAATGAAGTTAAACATTGGGGACGGCTGTGTGTAATGACTCACTACTTAAATTGGAGGCTGCAGATTTAACAACGTACTGGATGTGTACTGCTGCCTTTAGTTGGCTGTGGGGATTTAATGAACTGAATGAGAAGCTTTTCATACTGTACAAAGCAGCTGTGGACAACGGATACTGTAAGAATACGTCATACGTTTCTGCTTTAATCACAGCAAAGGTTATTTAAAGCCGATTTTATACACATCTCCTTTTTGGAAGTCCAAGTATTTAGTTTGCTCTTGTGGACAAAATGATTAGGTTGGCAGCAGATTGATGTTGCTTCAGAAACCGACGCAGAGGAAAAAGTCTGAGACCCTTTTTCCATCAAAATACCAACAACTTGCTTCCCGCTGACTAATTTAAATGAACCTCCCACCTGTTTGTGCCTCCTCTCCCACCTGTACACCGTGCAAAAATATCCACACAGACAGGCAAAGGCAATTTTAAGGTCAGGAAAATGGCAAACAGTTGGCGCGCTGCTTGCACTGCTCGTTGCTTCGCCACAAACATAGGGCCCAGAATGTTATTCTGCAACCTGGTACATTTGATACATTTTGAGTTGTTCATGGGTGATGATCACATAACTGCTTGGGATGATTTATGGCAGTATCTTTGGCATTTAGGATATCGAGCGACTTGGTACACGAACAGTTAATCCTGCTGGGAGAAGCAGGCTGCGCAAGGCTTTTGAATGGGCTGTAAATTACGCTCCACACTGTGGGAAATCAGAGGTCTTGCTCTTGTAGACGTGCACACACACACACACACACACACACACACACACACACACACACACACACACACTTTGAGTTTCCTCTGGATGAACACAGAAGGAGAGAGGGAGGCTGTACAATTACAAGGCCCATTGGTCAAAATGGTGTGCTTATTCCCCTGTTAAGCCAATGAAGTGTGTGTGTGTGTGTGTGTGTGTGTGTGTGTGTGTGTGTGTGGCACTAACATGCAGCTACACAATCAACTTGGATTCAGTGTCCCACTCTGTGCAGCTTGATTGTGTTTACCTTTGCTGCACAAGTGGAATCATGATAACAATTTTCAGATATATATTGTATGAATAGCTAAAAGAAGAAGAAGAAAAAAAGCAGTGTTGTACAGTAGTGGCTCCTTTTTTAAGAAATAAAAAGCGACCCAATTGTTGATTAGAAAGCTATCAGAGCATGGATTGTTTCTGACATTGATGTTACGTGCAGTAAAAGGAATTAAGATCAGAGGCGTGGCTCTAATTATCATGTTTCTTTGATTGAGCTGTCAGACCTGCAATGTGAAATTAAAGCAATCAGCTTGACAGGGTGTGAATGAGTGCCTTTTAGGCTTGATTTACGGCAACTAACAATTATTTTCATTGTCCTTTAATCTGTTGATTATTTTCTCGATTAATCAATTAGTTGCTTTGGTCTATAAAATGTCAGAAAATGGTAAAAAATGTACCAAAGCCCAAGATGACGTCCTCAAATGTCTTGTTTTGTCCACAGCTCAAGGATATTCACTTTACTGTCACAGAGGAGTGAAGAAACTAGAAAATATTCACATTTAAGAAGCTGGAATCAGATTTTTAAACTTTTTTTTGAAGAAAAGACTTGAAGAAAAGGACAATCCTGCACACTGCTGTTGCTGCAGCATCAACATTTATTGAAGAAAACGTAACGTTTTGGCCCCTGTCATGTTCATGATTAAAATACTCTTGACGAAGGTCCTGAGGGACTGAAACATTAGTTTCTTCAATACATGGTGGTGCTGCAGCCAGAGCAGAGTGCTTTAAAAAAGAAGAACAAAGACTTAAAATCGATGAATCGATCCTCAAAATAGTTGGCGTTTAATTTAATAGTTTACAACTAATCCATTAAAGTGCTCATATTATGCTCATTTTCAGGTTCATAATTGTATTTAGAGGTTATATCAGAATAGGTTTAACTAAAGGCAGCAGTCGTTTCCATAGACAGTATATAATGGACCAACAGATCCCGTTGCTCTGGACGGAGACCAGTGAAGGATATTAGAAGCACTTTTCCGGTGAGCGCTGAGCGTTACTGAGCAGCCTCAAACTGAGCTTGAAGACGTAAATGTGACGTGAGCAACCTGTCTGAAAGTTGTAAGTCTTCTGGTAGCTGTGCAAAGAGAAATCTCAATCATTCCCAATCTAGCAGAGACGGAGAGCGTAGGTATATGTAAGGAGATAACATAGGCACAGGCTAATTACTGCTAACTAAAATGCTAACATTAGTAATTCAACTTAAACAGCTAATATAAGTCAAAACTGCCTGTGAGCTTCTCCTGTACTATACGGTAATTCCTCTGCTGTGCGACAGTAAGTCCTGTGGTTATGACACAATCGTTAGCCTATTTTTACAAAAACGTCTGCTACGGAGCCATAACGTGAGGTACAAGGTAATGGAGCCTTTTATACATTGTCGTGTTTCTTTAGAAATAAACAATGGACAAATAGAGTCTTTAAACGCTTCAGATGTAAAGTCAATGGAATGCTAACGGCGGGTGAGCGTTTGGTAGCATCAAAATGGCGCCATAGGAGGTTCGAGTTCTGAAGAGAGGCTTACCCCCTTGGTCATTTCAGCACCACAGTGACACTGACAGCTCCTCTGCTCTCAGGCGCTTCAGTGCTTGTTTTCACGTTTCAGCACGTCGACCGTCAAAACGCTATCCGTGGTTCTAAGTAGCTAATTTGACCGTAAAATCCAACACCGCACCGGGGCCCGTCGTAATCACCTTACGCCGCTGACTAGTGATGGCGAGATGAAGCCTCATGAAGCATCGGAGCTTTCCAGCAAAGTGGTTCGCAAACGGGTTCATTTCTCGAGGCTTCATTTGCTCCCAATACCACCTGTTGGTCAAAGAGTGTAAAACAGGCAGATATATCACAGATGATCTAGTGATCTGTGATACACTGGATCAGTGACGGGTTATGACTGTATTTTGCGCCAGTAAAGACTTAGAAAAATCAATTCCCACCTAATCCATTTATATCAATATAGTGTGTAATTTCTTTTGGTATAATATAATCAACATAACGGATTTCCTTGAGAGGAATGCGGCTATCAAACGTGTGTAAATCAATCCTTTTAGTCATAATATAATAGCAGGAGGAGCAATATTAGTAGGATATTTTAAAACTGGAAAGTACCAGTGGTTTAACTGGGCAGAGGGCGGTGAATGTGCTCGTGTAGATCACGGATGTGTAATGAAACCGCGCAGATTGGAACCACTTCAGGAACCTGTCACGTGGCATGGACGGGCAGCAGGGGCTTCGGATGTCATCAGTGACATCATTTGTCTAAAACGATACAAGGCTCGATACGCGCTTCACGGAAAACCTCCAGGATTTCTAGACGCACGCTTCGAAGCCTCGGCACAGACTGTAACATCACCACCGCTGACGCATGCAGCCACTTTCCTGGAACCGATTTCACGTCTGCACGGCCGACATCCAAAGGCCGCAGCTGTGGAAAGTTAGCACTAGCAAGTAAACTAGCAGTTAGGAAATATAGTGTATAGCCTCTTTTACAATGCAATATGTTTTGTTTTAATAATATGGGTTTAAACGGTTAATCATTAGCATCCCTAATTGCTTCCTAGAAACAAAAAAAATGACATGCATTTAGTCAACAGATTGGAGGTTATTTGTTGTTTTAGGCCTATTTTTCATTCTCAGTCTCCCAGAGAACATCAACAACAGAACATGACACCTGTATGTTGATAGCAAACCAACCTGAACCTCGACCTGATGAGATAAGAAGACTGCAGCCCAGGCTTTGACCGTTATTGATCCACCGCTGGTGCACTTATTTTTAGACAGCTCACAAACATCTACTGACGCTGATGCTGACCATGTTTTTGTAACAAAGAAGAGAGAAAAAACAGCCCTGCGCTTCTTTATGCTGGCGTCTGTGGCACAAAGTGTATTTTTTGTAAACAACGATACAATGATAAACACCTGTTGGCTTAATTAGAAATTAGAAGTGGGCAATCGTAGGCTTTTTTTTCCACAGCAGACATTTTGACTTGTCATAGTAGAAAAAAGCGAGGTGTTACTTATAGGGGTGGGGGGAAAAAATCCAAAGATCGTATGTATCGTGATTTTTTTGCAACGTTTTCTTAAAATCAATTCTTTTCCCTAGAATTGGGATTTTTTTTTTTGGGACTGTTTTATTTTTTTTTTACCAATGATTCACCTAAATATTTTCTGTTCATACAGCACCGCCGACGGCGACTACATCATATCCGTTTCCAGCGAAACAGAGCGGAAGCAGAAAATGCAGAAAATCCATGTTATGTTCTTCTTTACAAATGAAATAAATGTCAGACTCACTGACATGTGATGTAGATTCTTCTTCAGTTAGTTGTTAGAAATGTCTCATGATATATCGTCTCTAGTTGAATAATCCACTTTTTTGTTTTTGTTCAAGAAAACCAAAGAAAATCGCAATACTTCTAGAACATCTTATTATCTTTTAGTCTTATCTAGGGTTGGGCATCGTTTTGATTTTAACGATTTTGATTCCAATTCCGATTCTTCCTTTCGAACCCGGTTCTCATCGATTCTCGATTCCGATTCTTTGAGAGGTGGAGTTGAAACTGGTCACATGCTTATTTCACAAATAAGAGGAAAGTTTTATTTTGATCCAATGGTGGTTTGCAGTTTTACAGCTTTTTCAACATAAAATAAAGCCACTCTAGAGAGCTGCTTACTGTGCTCCGTGGCTGCAACACAACAAGAGCCTGGCTGCTACGGAAACCAAAACTTGTGCGTGTTAAATTTGGAACCCATGATCACATTTGAAACCAAATCCTCCAAACGATTCCAATAAAGAAACGATTCCACTGGAATCATACTTTTTTTAAACGATTCCAAGTAGGAATCGGTTCTCGATGGCCAACCCTACACCCCAGCACTTTGACACAGTCACTTTGCTCTTTTTCGACTTTCTTCTTCCATTTGGCATTTCTATGTATGGCTAAAGGTGGAAGTGTAAGTTGGGCTGTAGAATGTGCGTGCACTGAGTTTTATGAATCCGGCCCCCATGGGTTCAAACATTATTTAACTAACAGAACTGCCTCAAAGCTGGATGTAAGGTGACCTACCTTGCATGCACAGAAACCTTTTACTTCAGTCCCTGCCTATTATGCTTTCCAATCCCCTGTGGAGCTGTTAGCTGAATGACGTCAGAGTGAATTGATGCAAAACTTTGTGTCACACCTTCCTAGTCGAACCCTGTAGCCTCAGCCTCTTTTATAAACCCTGCCAGCGTCCTGTCTCCCTCTGATGCCCATTTGTCCCAGCCCGATATCCTGTCAGGCATAGAAATCAAGTCGTCGAGGCTTATTTTTAGGACTGTGTGCGTATGGGAGCTGTTCAGCTTGTTGAGCGTGAAGGACGATCAGAATTGATTTTACTTACCAATAGCAAACAGAAAGGAATTTGTCTTTGTGGCAGTTTTGTGGAGACAGGGAAACATGCAAGAGGACAGTGAAAGGTGCACAGAGAATAGATTAAACGGTAATAATCAGTACCTATGTTTCCATCCACACGTTTCTTATGCAAATTAAGTAATATCGAATGAAAAACGGCTTATGGAAACGGTAAAATATTCTATTGAATTTCCTGAATATCGTCTCAAAGTTTATACGTTCGGTCTCATTGATTTTCTCTCGATCGATACACTGTACGGCTTACGCGATAAACGCTGATGGAAACGTTATTTGCCGAATAAATAATGAATTGCGATAAAGTTTTAGGTGATTTTATGGTTAAACAGACGCACTTGTACAGGTCAGAAGTGGTGAAGACCGCGCGCCCAATGCGCACTACCGGGAGTGCCGACGCAAATGTGCCTCAAGAAACAATACTGCTTTGCGCCGGCTGTTCCATTGATTTCCTATGGGGAGGGCGGTGGCGCCCAACTAGGCGCTGCGCTACCCCTAGCGTCGCGCAGCGCTCGGATTTGCCTCTTTGCGCTGCGCTCAAAGTTCAAATTATTTCAACTTTGACCTAGTTGCTGCTGACCTTTCGAAAGCGCAACCAATGAGATGAGCATGTCGATACCTAGCAACGGGAAAAAGCTTCCTTGCCACCCTTGATGACGAATACCTGCGCTGCGCTCTGCACTTTTCTCTGCGCTCTACCTAGCGGTGCGCTGAGAGCAAATCGCGTATCATGTGTAGGCGGCTTTAAGATGCAACGACCTTCTACTACAGCCTGTAGTACGATTGATGGTCAGCCCTTTCTATTGACAAAATCCCTGCAGCCTTTAGCAGGGGGTCTAATCGCGGGACGTCAGTCCTGTTTATTGTGCCATACACCTGTGACACAAGATGCGCTCTGGAGTTATGCAGCGAGATCTCATGCGTCTTATCCACTCCAGGTAGTTAGCCTATATATACCTTCGCATCATCCTCGTTCGTATGGCATTGCACACGCCGTAAACACACGGTGGTCTTGCTGACCCCAAACGTTTCGCCTACCACTCTGTACTCTGCGCATGTAGCCAGTTTGTAGAACGCTGTCGTAATACGCTTCTCGATTGGAACCGTAGGGCCATAGCTTATCTGGGTCAAGGGACGGGGCCAATAAAATTACACAACAGGTCAAATCCGAAACTGCTTCAACCAAAGGGTTTCCGTTAAGTGTCTCTAAACTACGATCTTCCAGAACAGTTTGAAGCGCTCTCGTTCCCACACCACAGGCCGCCTCCGTTGTCGTTGGGCATTTACTTGCATCTGCATCATCATAGCAATGTGTTGATAGCGTCGTTGTTTTCTTATTATAGCTTGATATGGCGCTATCAGCTGGCACATAAGCACTATTACCACTTGTGCAATATGTATCATTTGTAGGTTGATGGCGCGATCCATTTTGTCTGGCAAAACTTTGTTTGCAAATGTCAGCTTGAATGTTGTGCGATTCAGTGCGAAAATGTATGGAAACGCCTTAAAATTTCGCAAATCAATTCGATATACCAATTTGACCGCAAAACGGAATGTCTTGCGACGTCATTACGCACAGGTGTTTACTCGCTTTAAAGCCGCTGGATGGAAACACACTTTCACCAGCTTTATTCGCTTGAATTCTTTTACCGAACTTCAGATAATTCGATTGAAGTGGATGTGAAGGTGGTGTTTCCCAAAGCCCAACATGACTTCCTCAAAATGTCTGGTTTAGTCCACAATTTAAAGATATTCAGTTAACTGTCACAGAGGAGTAAAGTAAACATATTTACATTTAAGAAGCTGGAATCAGAGAACTTTATTTAAATTTGTTTATAATATATATATATATATATTTTTAATTACATTTCATAAGAAATCCCAGATGAAAGTTAATTCTGCAGTTATGCACAGCTTTTTATGCCCAGCCAACCACCACCCTCCACGCCATGGCGCAGTGATGCTCAAAGCAAATACACAAAAAAGGATATATATATATATATATATACACACACACACACACACACATATACACATGCGTATACTAATACATACCATACACTTAGTCATACCTGCACATACAGTACATGTAACAATAAGTAAGAGAATTATTTAAACTGATAAATCGATTTACCAAACTGGTTGGCAATTCATTTCATAGTTGCCAACTAATCGATTAATCCTTGCGGCTCTGCTTTGATCTAATTAGAACTGCAGTATGCTAGCATCCATGCCGTAGGGTTGCTGACCTCTCCAGTGCTCCTGCCTTTAATTAAGAGTCCTGTTAAGACCTGAGAGCAGGCTAATTAATGGTTCCTAAAATACAAAGATTCAGTTTGTTCAGTGAACACACACTGAAGACACTCAGCAATCATCATGGGAGATAAATGTCAGCTCAAAACAAAGAACAGAGAAAAGCACTGTGGCAAATTAAAATTTATCTCACAAAAAAATTGCCAAGAAAAATTGATATCTCAGATATAGTCTAAACAGTATTTATTAATAATTTAATACAGGTTTCCTGTGGGATTTTAAAAGTATCTTGGTCTTAAATAAAATTTTATATTTTACATTTTTTGTCCTTTTTGTAGGATTAAATAAATGCCGTAAGGTCATAAATAAATATTGTGTGTTATTCATTTAATGTTATTAGAGGACAAAAACACCTCACAAAAATATTTCATTAAATTCAGCTAAGGATACTTGGTAAACACTTCTTTTCACTGGCCCGCTTGAAATAGGTGTGGTTCGGTTTGACTCAGGCACGGTACGCATCAGTAATGTAATCGCTAAACGTGCCTGGGTCTGGTTCTCACCTTACAGATGAATAGCAATTGTACTCGGCGAGTCCCGCAATGTAATGGCGTAAGTGTGCTCCGGCCCTGAATGTTTCATTGCAGTGTGAGTGCAGGCCAGTGGGGGAGTGGGGAGGAGGAGCAATCGTGCTCGGGCACGGTTCAAGGCAACTGGGCCAAGTGCGAGTACGCCCTAAGGTTGACCACGTCCTCCATGATATTACGTTTCAGTATTTCTCATCAGTGGCCGAGTTGTTGCCTTTTTCTTCCCAGATGCCCACAGCACTGTTGTACTGTCGTTAACACAGTGACAGCACATTGTTGTTAAGACACTTAGTTACAGCAGAATGTTGAATTGTCAAAGCCGTTTGTTGCTGTGGCAAAATGGCCCACGGGTGTTTGTATTTCCTGAGATTTTAAAATTGTGTTAATGTGTCATTTTATTTAGGCTACGTTTAACTTCCCTTTGGACTTACAAATGGCTCAAGGAAGTCTAGTTTTGGTCTTTTTAAATTTTTAGGACGACTGGGATTTTAACGCTGTTTTAAATATTGAACATAAATCGTCTTATGAGTCATTATCAGGTGGACATCATACTTGATTTTCAGAGTCGGAGATTCCCTTCAGTTTCTCTCATTTCTCTCCCTGCTGGTTTTCACACATTTGTTGCCTGCTGGTTTGTTTTTTGATTCAGGAATAATGAAATCAATAAGCCAATCAATATCCAAGCCCATTGTCATAATGTGGAAATGAGACAGGTGGTCTGTGCCGCTTTATTGTCTATCATTAGTTGAATTCAATCAATGTACACAGTTCATTAGGCAGCATATAGACTTTCAGCCACAGAGGCATGAAAACAAAATGTATCTGCAAGCGACTCAAAATAATTACACGCTAGTGATTTTATATCGGTGTTGAATTATGGCAACCGTTGTTAAACCAAGAGCTCCAGATTAAAGCTCCCACCCTGCTGAAGTCCTTGAGCAGGACACTGGAGAAACACTGGCCTTGACCTGACCGCTTGCCTCCATGTGTGAAAAGAGACGGCTCAATGTGTTCATGTGCTTTTTTTTTGGGATTTCTGGATTTCCGAGAATTTTATTTATCCTTGAAAGAAACGCATGGTTTTATCGAGGCCATTAGTTGCATGGAAATGACTCGGTTTGTATCATCTTTCACTTCCTCTTTGAGTCAGCGTAACTAGGGGAAGAATAATGCTGATGGGTTTTTATTGGGAATAAAGATGAATGTATGGTAACACTCTTGTGTACCATTAGAGAAGGATGTGGAGACTTTGTAAGTAGGCCTATAACAGTCACACATTTAGCTGTAACAATATAATTGTCTTTCAGTCTGATTTTTTTTATTTATTATTATTTAGTACTTTTTCAAGCAAATTAAAATTTGAATGAATCCCAGGATACATCTTTTGTTTATATATAATATATATAACACAAGTACACAGCCTGGGAAGTAAACCACGCCTCTTTATTACTGCGTGTTAATCACTGCTCATGCACATGCATTCATTCTCCCTTGTGGGGGGAGGGGCTTAGAGACCGTTTTGGGCTTTAGCAGAAAGGGGGGAGGGACTGAGAAGTTGTCGATGTTCACATTTTTTGGCTAAGTCCTGGATCTTCACAATCCTACCTACAGCACCTTTAAATCAGGGTAGTGATGGTGGACAAAAAAAGGTTATTTAATCAGCTGGTTTGTCGGGCAGATTTCAGGCCAGAAACACGAGCAATCAGTTGTTCAGTTTTCAATTTCTCTGGCTTGAGGCAGGACTCTATTGTACGCATTTGGAATGGCTGTTTTGGAGATGGAGGTTTTGCTAGGCAGCTCGTATTGGCCATCAAAAGAGTATAGCTTTAAAGTCCTTAAATGTTGCTCCACTATATTGAATGGCCGCATCTCTCTTGCGATGTACTGTAAACGTGACTCTTTGTGTCTTTATTTTTCTCTGGTTCGTAGGAAGTGTGTTAAATACTCATCGCAGTCAAATTACTTGGATCACAATCTCATGCTTTTATTATATGCATTCTGTATGGACTGTGTACATTGTTTTCAAATGTTTTTGAACATTTTTTTTATTTATTTTTTCCTTTTTGAAATACAATTCTATTTTGTCATGGCTAAGGGGAACAGAACTGGCACATAAGTTTGTCACTATTAATCCATCATTCATTTCCTCCCACGTCGTTGTTAGATTTGATGAGAAAAGTGCAAAGTTGCCTCGAGCACAGGGAAGATGTTTTAGAGCATCTTAAACATCTTTGACAGAGCAATTACAGTGGACGTTTTGCTAATTCGCAAAGGTTTTTGGAGATGTCTATATGTGTTTAAATGTGTGTAACGGTGTGGGAAAGGAGTAGGGTGCTGCCCGAAAAGTAGTTGTCCCTCCTTGTATAAATAAATGTTAAAATGCTTGTGCAGACAGACAGCAAATAGTATGTATACAGTATGTCTATAGCTTTAGTGCCTACTTGAACACTAACATTTTCAGTAAGTCACGCGCATCCTTTAGTGTTTTCTCGTGGAAACTTGACAGCAGTATGCAGGCTCTTCTTTCTTTTCCCTCACATCTGCAAACATGCACGGGAGTCTTTGCTTGACAATTTTGTTGCTTTTTGAAATGGACAATGCAACAATCTTTACGTAGCGATTGGTCAAGTGTGCGGACCAATCGGCAGAAGTGAGAACAGTAGGCAGGGTTTGAACTTCTCTCTCAAGCTCTCTTTCTTTCATTCTTCACACAACTACTTCTTGCTTTTGCACAACACTTTGAATGATTTTGGGAGGGACTTTTCTGTAAATATCCTCATTTGTACCATTCATTGTGTTTATTACAAAGACACACACAAGTGACACAGAAATACTTGGAGAACGATTGGGGAGGAAGTGTGATGCAGCCATGAGGAGGATATGATGGCCAACTTTGTGGCCATTTGTTTCAAGCTTAATAAAACTCCTCCTGATGACTCATGGACTTGCATATATCTTGTATGGCAAAAAATATGTTTTTTAGAAATCCAACAAACATTCTATGTGTTTCAGGAGTAGTCTTTTCTGGGCTTTCAGATTTGGCTGGGCAGTATATATTGATATTATATCCATATCGAAATCAGGATATGAGACTAGATATCGTCTTAGATTTTGGATATCGTAATATGGCATAAGTGTTGTCTTTTCATGGTTTTAAAGGCTGCAGTACAGTACTGGCATGTCATTTTCTGAACTTAGCAGACTGTTCTAGCTGTTCTATTATTTGCCTTTAACCACTTGGCCATTATATCCACATTACTGATGATTATTTGTCAAAAATCTCATTGTGTAAATATTTTATGAACCCTGCAGTCACGGTATTTGGTCAGGAATATCGTGATTGTAGCTCCCTTTCTTTCTTTGTTCTCTCTTTCCAATGCCCTTGACCCAAGAAAACCAGCCCTGCACGCACACACACACACACACACACACACACACACACACACACACACACACACACACACACACACACACACACACACACCCAGGAGTATTACAATAAGATAGCCTAAGCTAAACATTATGCCCCCATCTTTGATCTTTTGTGTGCTGTTTGTTTGTTTGGTTTAGTCTAGTTTACACCTTTTGTCATGTACATGTTTTCATGTTAAGAATAATAATAATACATTTTATTTATGAGCGCCTTTCATAGCACTCAAGGACACCTTACAGTTAAAACAAGCAAAAATACAGTTAAAAAGGCAAATATAATTAAAACAAACACATTTAAAAGATTGAGATAGAAAATTTAAAGAGCGCAATCTATCCATGAATTTGATGGCGAGTGGAGTTATGTGGGGTAGGCCTTTCGGAAACGGTGGGTTTTGAGGGAGGTTTTAAAGGTAGGTAGAGACTCTATGGTACGGATGGATAGTGGGAGGGAGTTCCAAAGGCGAGGGGTAGACTGGCTGAAGGCTCTGAACCCCATTGTGGACAGGCGGGCAGAAGGAGTGGAAAGCAGTGAGGAAGAGGAGGATCGGCGAGTTCGGGATGGAGTGTAAGGCTGAAGAAGTTCAGAAAGGTATGGAGGAGCAAGATTATGGAGGGCTTTGAAGGTGAGGAGAAGAATCTTAAAGTCAATATGGTATTAGACAGGGAGCCAGTGGTTCTGGTGATAATACGGGCAGCTGAGTTTTGGACCAGTTGGAGTTTATGGATGCACTTGTATTGCACTATAAGCAAATAATAATAATCATTTTAAAAAAAGAATATCGTGATATTTGATTTTCTCCATATGGCCCAGCCCTACTTTTACCTGAAGCGTCCAGTATCTGACCTGTTGCTGCTAACTATGGCTCGCCCTGAGCAGATCGATGCTCTCCACCATTTTAATAACCTTCATTTAACAAATGGAATAATCAGTGGCCATTGATCCGCGCAGTGAGCGATGCTAGGGGGATTTATTGGGATTCTTAAAAGTGTGCAGAGGGAAAAGGCTGGAAAGTCCCCTGGAGTCCCGTGCAGTTATTAATGAGAGGAGGATGGTGACCAACTACTGTATATGCACAGGCCCAAACTGGAAGGCATGGACACACGGACACACACACACACACACACACACACACACACACACGCTCACATGCACACGTCTCCCTCCCTGTCCCCCGTCTGTCTCATTATCTCTTCAGTTCCATGACTTTTCCATCAAGTGTTGTTAAAGTACATAGTCATTTACTCTCTTTTCTCTCCTCCTCTGCCTTCTTCTTTCATTGAATATTGGAAATCCATTCGGCCCAGCATACCTGTTGTAAAATCAAATTTTGTTTAGGCTTTCCTCTCAGATTAACCCTAACAGTCCAATTAACATCCTCTATTTGATAAAGAGACGCTTGTTATCGGCCAAAATGTGTTTTGTTCGCAGTGGGAACCCTCACTTCTACTCTCGTCTTATCCCTGTCTTTTGATTATTCTAGGGCGGCAATTAATGACTTCATTGTTGATTAATAGATCAATTATTTTTTATTATTATTTTTCCTAAGTTGTCAAAAATAGTCAAACATCTTCAGGTATCAAAGTATTCAGTTAACAAAACAGCAGATCTTTACATTTAAAAAAAGCTAGAGCCAGAGCATGTTTAAAATTTTTGCTTGACAAATTCCTAAATGATTAGACTAAGCGATCGTTCTCAATTCATTCTTTTGTCAATCTACTAATCAGTTTCCTTTTTCTTTCCTTAATTTCCTTTCAGATAACTTAAATAAAATGGTAGAGAATATACAGTAGACCTGCAATTAACGCTCTCGCAAGCAGACTTAGTTCAGTTCAGTTAATTTCATTAATCTGACTGAAGAGATTATGCACTGTATAATGTTGTTTCCACAGTTTCAAATTCATTGGCTTGGGATTTGTGAAAGGGTGTGCTAATTAGTTAGTGGGAAGGAGAAAGGAATGACTGCACGTCACACAGTTCAAAGGGTTTAAAAAGGTGGCAGATGAATTAGAGATGTGCCGATACCAGTATCGGTATCGGTGTCGCCTCCGATACTGCCTAAAATGCTGGTATCGGTATCGGGAAGTACTGGAGTTTATGCACCGATCCGATACCACGTAATAAAGCCCTAAAGAAAATCTACGTTAAAGTAGTTTATTTATGTTCTTTTTCCGTTATAACTGACTGTCAAACTGGATAATAAAAGAAAGTTCTGTGGCGTTCATTGTTTGTGTTTGTTCATGTTTCACAAAGAGTTTAACCTGAGCCAGACCGACAACAAAGATAGAAATCATATCACATCCATACAGGGATAGTAGTATACAGTTGTTAAAACATAATAAAATATACGACACACTGGTATCGGATCAGTACTCGGTATCGGCCGAAACGCAAGTTCAGGTACCGGAATTGGTATCGGGAACCAAAAAATGGTATCGGACCATCTCTAAGATGAATATAGAACATCTTAACTGTGAGTTGAAATGATAACACTAGTGTGTGTATCTGCTCCACACTAATTGATTTTGAAAATTTGAGCCGATAAATTTCATTCTTGATCTTGGAAATAGCAGTTTAAAAATTGAAGCTTTTTTATTTTTTATTTTATTTTTACTAAAGGTCCACTTACTAGCTTTATTCCGGAGCTTTCAATTGCATCTCATGGTCTTCATAGATGGATGGGTTTTGACAGCTCATTTGTCGTGGCGGTCATGCTTGGATCACATGAAAATGACTGAGTAAATGCCAACAGCTGATTAAGACCGTTTAAAAGCTCCAGAAAAAGCCGGTAAGTGGACCTTGAGATTATTTGGTTTACATTGGTTCAGTGCTGCCTGCTTTCATTAATGTGTATTTGACCGTAATGGGAACAACACACAGCCATATGAACAAGGTCTAAGGTCTGACAGTTTTCCCCCAGGGTAGGAACTAATTCATTGCTGTAAGCCATGCCCATTGTTATTTCCTGCCCAACAGATTTACCAGCATTTTTCAAACCTGGTTGATAAATGAACTACTTGTTTTTGTGTTTTTCAGTGTGCGTGAGGTAATTTGTGGAATAAACAAACAGATAAATCAATGACGAATAATGTGGACCGTCACACTCAAATGCCACGTTGCACCGCGGTGATTCGCTGGGCCATTCTCTCTCATTCATCTGTGTTATTCTCATGCAAATAAATATCAAATGAATTATAAATTGCTTGCGTTTGATGCTGCATGGAAACAAATCTCATCTGGGCTGTTTATGTTAGGATGTTAATTGTCCCGCCATCTTGAGCCACTTTTTTTTTAAGATTATGTTTTTGGGGTTTTCCCTTTTATTTGAAAGTGACAGTGGATGGATAGGAAAGATGGGAGAGAGATGGGGGATGACACGCAGCAAAGGGCCGCAGGTTGGACTCGAACCCATGCCGCTGCAGAGGACTCAGCCTAGATGGGGCGCACGGTCGCACGGTCTTAGGCCGGTTACACACTGGCTGCGTGGCGTGTCTGTTGCGTGTCAGCTGCGTGGATTTTTCTATGTCTTTACACACCAGAAACGTGTCTGACGCGGCGCTTTCTGCTGCTAGCCTTGTCTGTACACATGTATGTTTCCCATTGATAAAATGAAATACCATGTTAGACATAAATATAGACTGATTTGATTACAGCAAAGACCACGTCGGCAGTATTGATGGCAAAATAGGTTACAGAATATTTCATTCTGTATTGACAGGTGCAATATTAGAAAATCATTTTTTTTTTTATTACATTTATATCTGCATTTATATCAAAACCTAGATACTTTCAAACATTAACATGTCATTTATGAATGTGTATTCGTGTCAAAATGACATATAAACATCTTATCCTATTCTATTTTGCCTGGGAACGTTTCCAACACGCTTGCGTGTCGCGTGAAAAATAGGCGTCGGTTCTATTTCTAGCATGCACGTGTTTTCGGCGCGGCTCGAGCCGCGTCTGAGACGTGCATATCACGCAGGCAGTGTGTGATCTCTAACCTGTTAACGTGGGAGCCGAAATAAAAACGGACACGCCACACAGCTGACACGCTCGCGCGACGCATCCATTGCGTAACCGGCCTTACTGGGTGAGCTAGAGGCCGCCACCATCTTGAGCCACTTAATTGTTATCATGCTCAACATCAAAATGATACTACTGTGGTGCCGTAAGTGTAGTCCCCCCCCTATTCCAGCAACACTGCCCACACATCAGACCTTATGTAAAACACCTTGGAGTAATATTTGACAAAACTCTGAAATTTAAAAGGTTGTCAATTCTAGCTTCTTACATCTCAGAATTAAATCCAAGATCAGGACTTTCTTATCCCCTAAAGATTTAGAAAAAGGCACCCATGCTCTAACATCCTCAAAACTCGATTCTTGCAACTCCCTATATTTTGGTATCAACCAGGCCTCTATTACATCTGGCACAGAATGCTGTGGTCATACTCCTATGCAAATGTAAAAACATATTACGCCTGCAGTAGTATGTTTTCATTGGCTCACCTTTCCGAATCAAATTCCTTACAAGATTCTTCCGTTTGTGTTTAAAGCCCTGCATGGTCACACCCTAAGCCATATTACAGAACTTGTATATGTATGTTATTCACCTAAATATTTTCTGTTACTACGCTACCACCGACGGCGACTACATCATTTCCGTTTCCAGCAAAACAGACCGACAGCAGAAAATCCATGTTATGTTCTTTTTTACAAATGAAAAATATGTCAGACTGACTGACGGAGAGGTGATGTGCGTTCTTCTTAGAAAACAATTCGTTTTTAAGAAATGAGTCATGATATATTGATCTCTAGAAATGTATTATTCATCTTTGGTTTTGTATAGAAGGAAAAGAAAATCCCACTACCCAATACTATCGAATCGCAGTAAATGAAAATTGCAATACATACAGAATCAGCACCCATGTATCGCAAAAAAATCAAATTGGGACAAAAGCATATATATATATATATATATATATACACACACAGTATTTTGTGAAATAAATTTTGACTTGAAATTTGAAATGATAGTTTACAAAACTCTAGAGAGTTAACAGTTTTGTTTTACATTTACCTGCCTAACAGTAACATCTTCTCTCTTTTTCTGGTCTTTGCATGAACACTTCTCTGAGTGAGCTGTCATTTCAGCTGTTGTATTTTAAAGGGCAACCGTGCACTGGTTCTTCCCACTTGAGTCTGTGTCTTTGTAGTATCTTTTTTTTTTTTATATAAAAGATGTATTTTCCCAGGATATTGGTGTAGATATTTTGCAGCCCCTGCAGAGCTTATAGAGAACAGGCACACTTACATTCACAATGTCTATTTATTCAAATGACATACACTTGTGTATTGTGTAAGGAGATCACACTTCTGCTTTGAGCTAACATGGAATAAATTCCTTGCAAAAAGTCAGTGGATCTGACTACCTCACACCTTTCTTTAACAGGTGAGATGGAGAAATGTGATGGTTAGGACAAGATAATAGAAAACAAATAAATATACTATCAAGTGGTTTGCCTTTTAAACAGCTTGAGTCTTCATTGGATCTTCTGTCACTGAAGACCTAAACTGTGTCTCGGGAGATTAGAACATTCTTGGAAGGAAAGCCTCCAGTTCTTTGAAGGATGCAGGAAGTGAAAATCCTTACAGTAGGTCCCATGACACCTCACTGAGTTTTAGATGTGGTGACTGGGGAGGCCATTTTTGGCTTTTAACCTTTTTCAAGTGTTCACGAAACAACTCTTGAGCCATCATTGGATTTAAAAACAAATACCAATACAGATCCACAAGTTGGCAACAGACAAATGTGTATCTGAGGCATCCTCAGGCTTTGCCTTGATGTGAAGTTGAAGCGACTTATATGGCCATAAAATATATTTTTATATTGCTCATTGGTGCAGATTACTAGCCTGGCTCCGCCCTCCTACGTACAATTTTCATTTCCCTTCAGTACTACGTCTGGGTTTGCGGTATAGTCTTGGGTTTTCTCCGGCCAAATTTTTGGTGGTCCAATCAGCGAAAAGAGGGAGTGGCTGAGAACGATGATGTTGAGGCTGTGCGCTAGAGTTGTAGTTCCGTAATGGCGGCGGAGAAAGATGCGAGCGAAGCCATTCGGTCCGTCGTGGCAACGCTGCCGAATATCCAGAAGTTAAAGCCCGAGCAAGAACAATCTTTGCTGAGTTGTGTTGGTGGCCATGATGTTGTGGCCCTCCTCCTCACGGGGTTCGGGAAAAGTTTGATTTTCCAGCCCGCTCCGTTAGTGGTGAAGGAGTTGGCTAAGGCTAACGCTAGCGATGCTAAGCCGACGTCACGACCAAACGTTAGCGATTGGTTATGGCAGATCCAGAGTGGCTCTGGGCAGATCCAATAGTTTTAAACTTCCAGAGTACCCGCCTTCAAGGAATTAACACTTGTCAATGGAGAGTGGCCAGACCTCGTGTCCCCCTCCGGATAGATTGCAATAACTTTGGTGATCCGCTGACTTTTCATCCAGCGCCAACATCAGCTCAAATCTTTCTATTTGGTCAATACTGTACTGCACTCTATGTTCAGTGCTAATTCTCAAAGGTTAGCATGCGGACATTAGCAATTAGCTCAAAGCAATGCTGTGCCTAAGTACAGCCTCACAGAGCCGCTGTAGAGTGTTGTTCGGGAATATCACGCTACTGTAAGCAGTGTAAGTTCTGTGAAGGAACTGTCACCTTCATTTCATTTTCACAGTAACCGGGGTAGTGTGTGGATATAGTTTTGTACCCAAGCATTAAACTTGTGCAGTTCCCATTCATTAGAATTTGTTCATGGCATTACCATGCAGGTTGGTAAAGGGCGAGAGGTGAGGAGGTCAGGTGAAAATGAATGAAGCGAGTGTGCCCTTGTGTGTGTGCGGATGCATGTGCATGTCTACTCTTGTCCTGCTGAGTCCCAGTAGCACACTGACCTTTTACTGTGTCGGTGGGAAAGCAGAGGGCACCTTAATTACCCTTTACAACAACAGCGCTCCTAGCCTTGCTCAGCCATGGGCTGGTCACATAACCCACCGTACACACACACACACACACACACACACATGTGCTCTATAGCTCCACATTACACAAAGGGACAGTATCTAACACTACCTGTGAAAGGTCACTTGGTGATCTGCATTGACCAACATGGCAGTGTTGTACGTGTCCAAACTGTGTGTATACAGTTGTTGTCATTTCTAAACCCCATTATTGAGATCATCCAGCCTTGACTAATAGACAGGGAATGTATCAGATTGAATTTTCAGCCATGTTCGCAGCGTGGCTCTAGCAATGTGGGTCAGTCAACCATTTGGTTCAGACTAAAATATATCTCGATAACTATTAGATGGATTGACTTCGACATTTCTATAGACATTGAGTACGTTTTCGGGCACACTAATGTTCCACTATTATTCTGAATATGATAAACAGCATATTCCGTTTGGATATTCCAAATAAAGCCTTTTTCAGAATTATGCATTTTCCGATTCAGACGCTGGATATTCCGGTTATTCAGGGTTTAAGAAGCATTCTTTGGACATGTATACTAGAGGATGGATACTCGAACCGAGCCCGTCTGGACCCGGCGGTACCCGACGGGCCGTGCCGGGTTCGGACAGATATTTAGAAATGATGTTCGGGTTGGGGTCGGGCTCGGTCACATCAGCGCGATAAGGCATTGAACATTTTAAATTTAAAAAAGCTTATTATGTAGGTGCGCGCCTGTGTTAACGTGCGCTTGTTGCCCCGTGTGCACTGATGCGCTCATCTGTTGACATTTCCGAATGCCTTCCTACAGTTGCTTAATAAAAGCGGGCTTTCCACACAAACAAACATACATGTGTCATTAGTATGAGAGAAAAAAAACAAAAACAGATTTTAACTGTGTCTGGCTCGGGTCGGGCTCGGACATAAATATCTTAATACCTGTCGGGCTCGGGCAGGGTTCGGTTACTGCTCTGTCGGACGTGGGCCGGGCTCGGACAGAAAAATGCGGCCCGATCCGCCCTCTAATGTATACATCACATTCAGAATATGTGTATCAATCAGGGTTTTTACCGCAGTTTGTGACAGTTTACGGCCTGTTTACGGCTTACGGTCAGCTCTGTGCGTTGCTATGGGTATTGCACACAAACCAACCAGCCAACAATTTGAAAGGCTGCCCAGTAGAAAAGAAGGAAAAAAAATCCTATTTTGCACAGCTGCATGTTAACGGGGATATTAGTGAAATATTCACTTTCATTAGCCCTGTAAACAGTTTAGTCGGAATTGAGTCTTTTTCTGAATACGGGCAAAAACGGGAATATTATGTGCATGTAAACGTTAGGGGTGGAACGGTACACAGAAGTCACGGTTCGGTTCATACCTCGGTTCAGACATCACGGTTCGCTTCAATACAATGGAGGGAAAAGCATAACAAAAATGCAGAAGGCAAATTTCTTTTATTGTGCATGTCTCAGGCTGTACCACCTAGTGTCATACAGTCTCTCCCCTGAGCTAGCTGCAACAGCCTTTAGTGTGTAAAGTAAGATGTAAACAGTAAACAGAGTACCCCACATCATCTCCAGACTCCATCTGGAACTTGTAAACAAAATAAGACAATCAGCTATAAAACTGGAAATACAGCATCTCTTATTTATGAAAGTGCAAATTACATATATAAACAACAATAATAACAACAACAAATATGTGGATGGAATGGCATGTTGTAACGAGGTTCGAGCACATGCAGCAAATACTTGAAGCCCTATTTGTATTTGTATCTAAAGGCTGGTTAAGCACTGTAGGGAGGAGAAGTTGGACAGTTTTCTTTTGTCTCGTTCCAGCGATTGGTACAGCTGGGTGATGGCGTCGGATATGCGTTAGCATGTTAGATGTATTTCCACTTATATACCCAACAACTGCTGAACAACGCCGACACACAGTCCTCGTCTTATCCACCACTCTCTCGCCTGTACTACTGTAACTGACCCGAAGACCGAAGTTTTTGAGGTCGGGAGTGCATGACACGGGAGGCTCCAGTCTTCATCCATACAGTCTCGAAGTTTTCCCAAACTTGCGATCTTAAAGAGGCCGGCGGGTCCTCTAACTCTTGTGGGTCGCCACCACTCGCCATACTCGTCCTTTAGTGCTGCTATCTCTGACTCACTCACTGGACCGTCGACCTGCAAAAAACTGCATGTAGGCGGAGCTCGGCTAGCTTCAGAGCTAAGGCGGGGCTACAGATTAGGTGTCCCTAGAACCCGCGTATCTAACAGTAGTTCCGCATTACATTAGTTCCGCATTACATTAATTAATTTGCACGCAAGTTTTATTTATTTTTATACCATGTATTCTCCGTGTAACTGTACCGAACCGAGACGCCTGTACCGTTTCGGTTCAATACGAATACATGTACCATTCCACCCCTAGTAAATGTAGTCACTGATAATCCCACAAGGATAATTTTTAGCAGCTTCGGTGAGCCCCTGATTTTACCTCTAACGCCATCAAGAGGACAAAGGTTTCACTTTTCCTGTTAAATATCTCAGTGTCCACTGTATGTACTAGCCCCGAATTCTGCTGTTGTGATGATTTGAAGAGACGTGATGGACGCTATACATGGCCACAGCCATGCTTAACGAAAGCACTCTGGCACCGTTGGAGAACCTCACTGTTACAACTATTTCTTTTGAGGGGCATAAGGCCACACGGAGGAGGCAATGCGGCTATGGCCATTATAGCCGCTGTGAAATTCCTGCCCGGTTAGTGCGTGCGTGCGTGTCCCTTGGATAAATGGTTGTTCTGTTTTAGATGGCCTGTTTTTCTTTCCACTCACTTCCTGCCCCAATGGTCTTCTGTCATGGGTCGTTACCTTGCCTGGTTTCATTCTGTTATGATTCTACCTTCCTATTTAGTTATCTTTAGACGGGCCTTTGGTGTGATCTGCACCTTTTTGCCTTAGATTCATACAATACACAGATTAATGCCTTGAACCTGTTTGGGGTAGTCAATATATCGATATATGAGACTAGATATCGTCTTAAATCTTGAATATCGTAATATAACAAGTGTTGTCTTTTCCTGGTTTTAAAGGCTGCATTACAGTAAAGTGATGTCATTTTCTGAACTTACCCGGCTGTTCTAGCTGTTCTATTATTTGCCTTTATCCACTTGGTCATTATATCCACATTACTGATGATTATTTATTAAAAATCTCATTGTGTAAATATTTTGTGAAAGCCAACCAAATAGTCGCCCTACAATATCGCCGCAATATCGACATTGAGGTATTTGGTCAAAAATATGGTTGATTTTCTCCATATGGCCCAGCTCTACAACCTGTCCTGCACAGTGACGAACCTTTGAGACTGCAGCTTAGGTTCCTTGATGGAGTGACGCTGTCCTCAGTGTTAGACATGATGGAATCCCTGGACCAGATTGGGAATATGTGTGGAAGGAAGGAGAATAACTCCTTTGATTGTAGAGTGTCCTCTGGCGAGCTTCAGCGCTCCACTGGCCTGCAGCAGCAGAATGTGGTTTACTGAATACAGGCATGTGTGCATGGGTGAAGATTTAATGTGGCTTTGAAAAGTATTACGAATGAACCCACTAGTCTGTTTAGATTTCAGCATTGAGGAGTGATGTGAGGTTAATCCTGTGTTCTGTCTTCTCCCCCAGATGAAGACCGTGAGTGTAGCCCTGGTGTTGTGTCTCAACGTGGGAGTGGACCCTCCTGATGTGGTCAAGACCTCCCCCTGCGCCCGACTGGAGTGCTGGATAGGTGAATACACACACACACACACACACACACACACACACACACACACACACACACACACACACACACACACACACACACACACACACACACACACACACACCCAAATGCAAAATGGACAAGCACTCAAACGCAACAAAAAATGTGAGAAATTATAGAGTGGGTTCTTCTTAAATATGATTTGTATTATGAACTGTGCTGCCCCTGCTGCTGAGTGTTATATTGCGTGACAGATGCAAATAGTTAATATGGCAAATGCACAAACTCACTTTACACAATTGGGGTTAAAAACGGCACCCATTTTTCTGAACATAGAGATATCATCCTCATAGTGATTGTGGTATCTCTGATCTGAATCATTTAAATAAGATATTCCTTCCTACTTCTTGTCTAATAATCATCCCATTTTGACAGATTCTTCTGCATCAATTGTAATACAGTGATTGTGTTGTGTTCATCCATGTTTACAGTGCAACCAGCGATCTGCATGACTTCCCATGATGCAAATTTGCCAGACTGTTAACAAATTTAGGCAAAAAAAAAGGAGGCTCAGTGTGTAGCCCCCATGTAACTCAGTGACTCCTAGGCAATAACATACTTCCTGTCTGTATCATCCAAAGCATTATGGGAACTGTATTTCCAAAACTCAGAACATCTTTTTTTTTATCACAAATAAACTACACGGCGTGGAATATTGTTCAGACATTCATGGAGGATGAAGCCTACTGAGCCTGACTTTTCCTCTAGCACCACCATTAAAGGGTAATTTCATTTTGTTTTTCAACCTGGACCCTATTTTCCTATGTTTTTGTATGCAAGTGAACAATCTGTGAAATTGGCCCAGTATTAAGCGTGAACGCTGTAACCGGCAGCCACAGACCGGGCTGCAATGTAACCCTATGGCGCAAATGTGCATCGTCAGTTTGGTCCACTAAAAGGGCTATTTTTTGCCACTGAAAGGCTCAGATTATTATTCTAAGTGTCCGACAACATTATGGAAAGGATTCCTACAGAGATATGCCTTAAAACCTCTGTAAGACATTTCTGTTTAACCAGAAACAGCTCTGTGGTCGCTAGCGCTAAACCCACCAGACTCCATCTACAAAAACAATACTTTTAGTGTGTATAGAGCCAACATATTTTCACATGTAAATCGGTAAACTATGTGTTTATTTCAACCAA
This sequence comes from Sander lucioperca, assembly GCF_008315115.2. Classification (NCBI taxonomy): domain Eukaryota; kingdom Metazoa; phylum Chordata; class Actinopteri; order Perciformes; family Percidae; genus Sander; species Sander lucioperca. Next base: position 4,398,936 of record NC_050176.1, read on the forward strand.
AACTAGAGTTGTGATTGTTGGAAAAGTGGAAAGACAACCCAAAACGGCTTTTTAGTTTTAGTTTTATTTTGTTTCTGTTGACTTTGAATGAAGTGTATTTTACAATGCCAAAATTACTGTTTATTTACATGGAGTCTGGTGGCTTTAGCGAACGCAGGTTCACAGATGTTTTTATGTTTAAAAAAAGGATCTTACTCTTTAACAGAAAGGTCGACCTCCTTAGAAATCCTTTCCATAATGTTGTCAGACACTTAGAATATTAATCTGAGCCTGTCAGCGGCAAAACGAGCACTTTTGTGAAGGTAAATACAAGCTGCACAATTGCCCTATTAACTTACATTGTAGCTTGTTTCGCTGACTGCCGACTGCAGCGATCTTGCTAAATACTGGACCAATGTCAAAGATTGTTGTTCCCATCAGTCACTTAGACACAAAAAACATAGGAAAATAGGGCACAGGTTGAAAAAAAAGTTACCCTTCAAGTTGTTCTTTAGTGAAATGTCCCAAACCATTGTAGTAGTATTGGATTGCCACGAAACGTGGTATGGACATTTGTGTCCACCTCAGCATTCATTTGAAACACTTTGGTGATCTCCTGACCTTTCCTCAATCTCCATCATCAGGTCAACATCTCAAGTTGTACAATACATCAGCCTCAGTTGTGATTTGTGTTCAGTGCAAATTAAAATTAGATGGCAAACATTATACCTGCTAAATATCAGCACATTAGCATTGTTGTTGTGAGCAACATGTTGACGTTAGCGCGGTTGTAGACTCTTGACTCTTGAGTCTTATTTTAACATCACTAAAGTCCAGAAAAGTTTGTATTACCCTGGAACACAAACGCACTCCTTTATCCATTTATATACAGCTACGTTGTGTTTTGAAAACCAAGCAAGGGACGCACATATATAGTACCACTCCCCTTCAAGTTTGTTGGTAGTCCACCTTATACCTGAAAATAACAATGTAAGGAGTGCCTAGTATGAAAATGAGCAGAAAAAAGTCTTGGGTTCAAAAGGTTAGTATGGGGTAAGCCGGGCAAGATTAGTGTTGAATTAAAGTTGACACTAACAAAAGCAGTACAAGTTTAACTTTGTAGCATTTAGGGGCTTTCTCTGTCATTCTCATAGGAGCTCAATTCGCAAGGCATCTGTCAACTAAGCAACTGAAGCAGTCTGCCCCAAACAGAACCACACAACATGACACAGAACAAAAACAAAAGAAACGTCTCCATCGAATGGGAACCTCAAAGCCATTGTTCAGCTCCCCTGAGACTGCTTGACAGTGTAGAGTGCAGAAATAACATTAAAGATGGAGCACAGTTCTTAAAGTTTCTGAAACTTTCTTAGCGGCTGCTAAGGATACTGACATCGTGCAGACCCTCCGCTTGGTTTTCGAGACGGTGTTTTGAGAATATTAATGGCTAAAGGCAGAGGTGATGTCCTTTTTAAATGATGAAATTAAACCAGTTATCATTTGACTCATCAAACACATTCTCTTTGTTGTCTTTTTGATGTGATAATACATTTTATTAGGCCTCATTTATAATAATGCTGGTGGTTAAGTTTTCAGCCAGAAGCATATCAGTATCTCCCGCAAACTTGCCAATACATTCTTCTCTGCCTGCTGAGCGCAATTTGATCTGTTTGATCTGTACTCAATCTATATTCTGCCCTTCTTTAAGCCATGTTGATTTTCTTTCATCAATATTTCAACCTGAGGGGGGCGGCTGCTATTTTTCCAAACCCTGCTTTTGATTTGACAAGCAAAAAACCTCCAGTGTCGAAATCCCAAACTATAACTTAACCTCTGTAATCATGACATGGAAGTATCTTTTGCCTGAAAGTTAAATAATGTTAGTTACTGGCAGCAATGTTAATGTGCGTGTGGTGAATAATATAATTCCGGTTGTTTTTTCAGCTCCAGATTGAGCGTGCGTGGCTTTGCCATTCTATGACTGTTGTGTGCTATGTGTGTGGTCACAGTGCGTTAACACTCGGTGTTTTCTTGCCAGATCCTCTGTCGATGAGTCCACAGAAAGCCCTGGAGACCATCGGGGCCAATCTGCAGAAGCAATATGAAAACTGGCAACCCAGGGTGAGTGGGTTCACATGACCCAGCCTCCCTACTTTTCTTCAATGTTCTTATAATGATACAGTGACCACATACATGTAACTTATTCACACCACTCTATGATACATCCAAAGTTGAATCAAATAGGGCTTCCAATAAAGCGCTTAGAAATGAAATAAAATGAATTGTAGGCACTCCAAGACTTGACCTTGGTCATATCATAATATTAATGATTGTTTTTTTTAGAGCCCGACCGATAAAGGATTTTTAAGACCGATATCGATACAAATATTTGGTGATTTAAAAATCCGATATTCCGATATATTGGCCGATATATATATATTTTTTTAAATCCAGAAACGCGTAACAAAACATAAAAAGATTTCCGTAACATTAGTTATTTGTAGTTATTTATGAGTCCTCACTAAAATAATATGATAATGCAGTTTAAAAATAAACTTGTTTGTGTTATTATCACAACAGAACAGAGGAACATCAAAATATATTAAAGTTCTGATACATAAAATGTATAAAAATACAAACTTAAGATATGAAACTTAAAGTCTTTTGAACAAAAACACAATAACATAAAAAATAAATCAAAGAGCGTTGCCAACAGGGAGGTTGTAGAGAGCCCTCTGGTGGACAAACTACACAACGCCAACACTCAGAACATGGTTGAAGGGGGTTTCGTCCGCTTTTATTTTATTTTTTAAATATTCATTTATCAGCCATTATAAATGCCGATACCGATAGTTTGGAAAATGCCTAATATCGGCCGATAATATCGGCCCGCCGATATGTCGGTCGGGCTCTAGTTTTTTTGTCCTCCATTAAGCCATTCTCACGTTTTTTTAATTTCACGCCAGAAATTGTTTTATAGATGTTGGCAGGGTATCCCAAGTGTCTTTTAGGTTTTTGCCAACTCTTTGAACCCCACTAATTAGTCCCCCCTCCCAGTACTATATCAGACAGGGCTTTTAACTCCGAGGCATCTATTGATTCTAACAATGTTTTCTTTGGGCATCACTTTAAAGACTCCAGGTTCTACTCTCTGATGTGTTTAAGTGCAATAAACAGATATTCCTGTGCAGATCAATCCTCCGTAATGCTGTGAGAGCTTGGCAGACAAAACATTGTGATGTGTGTGTGTGTGTGAATGAAAAAAGACCGTTACGGCAGGTGCCATGGCAACTCTGTGCCTCCTAAATCAGTGTGCTTACATTTTAGAGATCATTTGGATGTGTAACAGGGTGAATTGATTTATTATAGATATCCCATTGTGTCAGCTCTAATAGACTTCCTGTATGCACTGTGCCAACAAACTACCCACATGCTCTTGACAGTGATTCATAGTTTTTTTTCTCTCCTCTAAACAGATGCATCATGTGTTCTTGTAAATTCAGCTGTTATAGGTTTGTGTGTGTGTACATGCATTCATATCATTGCCGGCAGTGGCAGTTCTCCTCGGCTCCTAGCTGTAGGCAAGCTCTGTGTTTTCCCAGAGGCTCTTGGGTCTGTTCTCCTCGTTTAGCCCCTCAGGCCTTCCAGCATTTGAGCAGAAGAACTTGTAAAAACAATCCTTCTACGGACTGTGATTAGGCAAGACAAGTGAAGGTCTAGGAGAAATGGAGATGGAGAGGGAAATGATGAGACATGAACAGAAGAAAATAGAAGCAGCTGAAGTAAAGACTAAATTATAGAGGTGTGACGAGTAAAAAGTAGTAGTAGAGCTAGAATAAAACGTGACGAGATTTCTCGTTGAGTGTCTTGCGATTTCAGTACACCAGTGCAGAGCAGCTGCTAGCATGATGGATGAGTCTGACTTTGACCTCGGAATTAGCAAAGTTCTCCAAAGTTGGCTCTGAGTTTACTTTTGCAGAGCGATAGCGGAAGAAAAAAGCTGCCTGTAAAACCCAGCGTTAGAGAGTACCGCCGCACTCTCTCTCTCTCTCTCTCTCTCTCTCTCTCTCTCTCTCTCTCTCTCTCTCTCTCTCTCTCTCTCTCTCTCTCTCTCTCTCTCTCTCCCCCCCCCCCTCACACGTGTCTGCAGCATGCAGTTCACTGTGGCGCTGTCTCGCCCAGACCACTCTTTTTCTATGCCCTTTTTAAAATGAGTCAGGAAGCAGACAGCAAAACCTAACTTTACTTTTAATGATATTGAACAAAGAGAAATGTTCTCCCTTTGTCCCATAATGGTCATAAATCGATACTAGAGTAGCCCACTTCCTTGTTTACTGCTGCAATGAAAAAAATGCAGAAGAGAGAAGAGCATCTGTCTTCACAAAAATCATCTGTTGAGTGTATTTCTCTCGGCCTACTGTACAAAGTACAAAACAACTGGTCTCAACTACTGCCAGAAAACGCTTAGTTACGTTGTAACCTTGGTTCTCTGAGTGAAGAGACTCTCTCCAGCGTACATATGGAATAAGTAACAGTGTAACTGTTAGTTATACAGGGGAGAAGCCAGTTATTTTGAGTTTGTGGCAAAACCTTTCAGTGCTCGGTTTTAATTTTGTGACTTTCAATTGAATAAAGGACTATTTTCTCAGTCTTATTTCTTCATTGAAGTTTTCTTTCAAATAGTGTTAAAATCTCTCGTTCTCGTGAGCCGGGTGTCTTGTCACACCCCTACTAAAATGTGCTCTGAAACCTCAAACACAACTGAGAACGGAGAGAACAGGGAATGGGAAAGAGAACGTAACTGTGCTCAGACGAGAAATCTAATCTTTGCAAATTCACATTTAAGTGGCCAATGTTTAGACAGCCCTCCATCACTGGCTATCATCACACTGTTAGATGCCATTGTAATGGTACATGCTGACTAAAGGGCAATCTACACTGCCTGCATTTGTTTGAAAGGTTTTAGACACCCATCACTCGTCTGTTTGCTGTAACAAATGCGCTTCTATTTCAGCATTCAAAAGACACCGCGGCGGATGCAACGATATTAGGCTACAGATCCATAACCTGCCACTTTTAACAGTAGAATAAAGCATCACCAAGGCAACCTACACAGAGATGGAAGACGACATAAACTCGACAGCAACTGCAGCACACAAAAGTACACGTTAAAGATGCCCTGCCACACGTATTTCATTACTTTGTGGTAATGTCTGAAGTTCTACCATGGACTCTGTAACATTTTTTGTGGAAAAAATGCCTTGGTTACCTTGTTTCAAACCATTCTAGCGTGGTATAGAAAGCCTGCAGGAAGACTCAGCTGGATTTGTGCCAGTTCTCATTAATATTCAACGAGCTAAGCTGCTTGACTCCGATTGGCTGACAGCTAGCCAATGAGAGCCTGGCTATCAGCATCCTTTACCCAGCGCAACTGGGCGAACTCATGAATAGTAATGAGCTCAGGCAACATGATGTCAGACTGACCAACTTTTGTAATTTGCCTAGTTTCTCCGCTTATTTCTTTTCAGTGGTTAGAGCTGACAGAGGAGGTAGCAGTTCATTTTCACATTCACCACATAACACAAACACATATGGACCTAACCTATTTCAAAAAATACAAGTAAAAACAGTTTTGTGTGGCAGGGCACCTTTTTTAAACAAAAATAGAGCCTGAACGCTTTTTACACACTGCGTAGAGCAACGCACACAACGCTACATTTTCCGACCACGCAGCGGTTGTTGACGTCCTCCTCTGTACAGATGGTTTCAGCAACACAGTTTGTTGTTGTACTCAACCGCTGCAGGGCATTGTGTGAGCCTTGTGCACCAGGAAGTCCTCCACAAGACCTCAAGCACCTCACTGAACTTAGAAGTTCCTAAGTGAACGCAGACGTTACCACTGGAGGATCCATCATGACCACAGAAATACACAGTGAATACAAATTCTTATTGTATTTAATGTAGGCATTTTAAATTGGTGGTTTTAAATGCCGACACTGCATGGTGGTGCATACCATGTTAGCTGGTCCTGGGCTGACATTTTGACTCTCCTCCATATACTTTTTCCTCTACTACTCTACATTCTTGCTATGTCAAAGATGTGTGCTCTGGGGAGTGATGGCGATAAAATAAGCAAACACTTGAAATCTGATCCGTGCGGCTGAGCCGTGTTGCGTTTGCAGATATTGAATTTGAATTGCATTTCAAACCATCTGTGAATATGTTTTCAATTTGGTCAGAAATGATTGGATTTTAGTTTTTCCTGTTTTGGTAACACAATGTCTGTTTGGTGTTAGATTTTTGAAAATGTTGGATTTCAGCTGTCTGTCGGAACATGGCCTCTGAGGGACAGGTTGAGAAGGATAGAGGATTTTATTTTTAGGCCAGGTGGAGAGGCAAAGCTGAAAGGCAAAAAATGAAAAAGAGACAAGTTGTTGAGGACGACTGTAGCGCAGTAGGAACTAGTTAGTTGCCTCAGCATTGAAGTGGGCATCATCTTGTTGCTGGGAACTGTGTAACTCTACATGGCCACTAAAAACATGTTATAATGGGAATGTAAAAGTAAAAAAAAAAGAACAATGTGTGGCTGTTTTGGTAAGATAGTACAGAAGTAAAAGATGAGGTAAGAGGAGATGGAGGAAGAGACGTCCCTGGAGAAAGCAGCTGAAAGAATGTAGGCTCGGGCTCAGTTGACCCTGGCGGTCAGCAGCCAATGGTGGTAGGAGTGCAGGAGGAGGAGTGGGAGGGTAAAAAAAAAAAAAAAAACTGTTCCCTTTTTTTCCAGCCTGAGGATTCACAGCTCTGCAGCACCACACCGCAGAGCAGCGTTCGCCAACACACCTTACATAAACCGATGACAAAGCAATCAATTACATAGCAGCTATTTACCCGCTTTGTCACCGTAGCGAGAAATCTTGTAATAAGTTTGTCTCGGATGGTCGCAGTTGGTAAACATTAGCCCTAAGAGCAGATCTAAAATCCATTTTGTCACATTTCCCGTGTGTTGGATCGTAACAGTTGAGCTGCCGAGAGAGTTTAGCTGTGCCAATGTGCCTTCACGAATCCATTCCTCTGTTTGCTTGTGCACTCTTACATTAACTCTCATGGCCAGAGAAACACACAGAGAAAGTCAAACACTGTCTTTGCTGCTGCCCACTCACTTTCCTCACCAACATTACATCACGCTAAAAAAATAGCAACTCTGACCTTCTTTCATCATCCCTTTCCACTCCACATAAAAATATTTCTTTCAATCAAGGCTCTCATGTCCATCCTTTCCCTCTTCATGTTTAGTACCAATCTTCCTTCCTCCTGTGTGTGTGTGTGTTGTTTGCACTGGAGCGATGTTATGAAGTCTTTCTTCCCCTGTTGGCTCGGAGCTGAGATCTCTTACAGTAGATGTGGAGTATCATACTGTCCAAAAGCCTCTGTGATGAGCCCCGACTTCAATTAGCTCAGGGAACCAGATGCAGCTCATCTACATAACACCAGAAGCCCTGTTATTGTACTCTGTATTTATGTGTTTTGACCATAGACTGTATAATATTAATGGACAGAGCATGTGTGACGTCACCCATTGGTTTGTGGAGATCTGCTATGAGTTGTCGAGTTTGCCGTTACGGGCGCAGCCATCCTGGTTGCGGATGTGACGATTTTAGACGAGAGGGAGGAGCGAGGGAGGAGCTGCTAACACTCTACGTTACACACTTTCACTGGCAATCACATCATAGCAACGCCCTAAAACACCCCCTGCTTTATCGCCGATTTTAAAATCAACGAGAAAAAATTAACATTATTCTGTATCGCAGAAGACTTAAAACTAGCGATTGAGACCATAAACTCATTATGAAAATGTTTACTGAGGTAGTAAATCAAGTGAGAAGTGGGTCACTTTCTCATAGACTTCTACAGAAACCAAACTCCTTTTGTGTCGCCCCCTGCTGGAATTCAGATAGAGAGCAGGGCATATATATATGTATATATATATTATTTATTTTTATTCTTTTTTTTTTAATCGTATTAATCGCATGCCGCCATTTATTAATTTATTTTCACTTCACTCGGCTTTGGGTCGTGCCTTCCTCGTAACATCCTGCTGCTGCAGGAATAGCAACGCTGATTTCGGTGCCTCATTCTGGTACCACTGATATGTCCGCACTTCTCTCTGATGCTCTGAAACAGACGTTACAGGAAACAGAAACATCGCTGCACGTGACGCTAGTTAACACTATACTCAACAGCAGCTAACGTTAGCCTACCGCTAGCTAGAAGCTGGATTAAACACAGTTACAATGCTGACAGCTAACGCTAAACGGTGTAAAGTTTGTCTGTATTTCACTGTAGAGGATTCCGACACTTGGATGTAACAATCTGCAGCTGCTGTTGTCGGAAAAACACAGACACAGACAGGTGCGTTCATTGAAACTGGTAATTTACAGCCTTGTGGTGCATTCAAAGTTGTTGTTGTTAAATGCCCTTTTCCCATCTGGTGGTTGTTTTTGTCATTCAACAGCTATTTACTAGTGAAATAAGTTATTGTTATAGTGATTACATTATTATTAAACATTTAATTTTGACGATATGGCCTTAGCAATAAACAAGCCATTCTTTAATGTCGCCAACTGTTTAGTACCCTTCTTTTTTTTAAACTTTCTTAAAAAGTATCGGTTCAGGCACCGCTACCGTTTTAAAAGTACCACTTTAGCACCGGTATCCAAACCAAACAATACCCAACCCTAATATTGACTCTAGATTCAAATGTGTGACTAGATTAAATATATAATAAACAAATACAAATCTTAAAATCAAGTTCATAAAGTCATTTTCTTTGCATTCATTTGATTCCCAATCAAGATACACTGGTAAGAATGTCTTTCCATTGTTAATATGTACTTAAAAACAGTTCTGAAATGCAAAATAATAGAATTTTAATAATGTGATAAAACATGCGATTAATCGCGATTTAAGAAAATGTAATCATTTGACAGCCCTAAAATATATATATATATATATATATATATATATATATATATATGTATATGTATGTATGTATGTATGTATATATATATATATATATATATGTATATATATATATATATATATATATATATATATATATATATATATATAAAATAAATAAATAAATATATAATATAGGTCCCTATGTCTACTTGTAAATGACTTTACCAATCAAGATGCTGGGAAGGATAGATTCCCCACATAATAATGGGAAACCAGACTGCGTTTGAATGTTTTAAGTGAAATAGTTAAAGTGAACCTTGATTTCTCAATTGTGTCAAAGCAGGAGGGCAGGCAGCCTTCCAGAAACCACAACTGTTGCCAAATCAACCAAAACTGAACGCCTCAGCATTCTAACTGTAAAGCTTTGGCAATGTTTTTTGTGTCCTTTACTCACAAACGCTTTACTTCACGTCACTTCTTTTAGTTTTTATTAAGGGAATCATAGTTTGACACAGTCACTGACAACGATAACCCATTAATTAGCAGTATTGTGATTTTTCTCTTTGCAAGCTAGTTGCATTTTCACATTCTGCACAGATCAAAAAACTAGACGCAAACGCGCTGAATTGATGGGAATTTCCAGCCATGACTCACCCATGTGACTAGAGGCAAAAAAACCCCCCCCCCACCCCCACCCCGTCTAGTAGAGTTTGTTAAACTGCCCTCACCGATCACTGCCAACTGGCAAAGTGGTCTTGCGTATTGTTTAGTGACTCTTTATTTTCCAACTTGGACATTGGATCCAGTAATTAACAGGGTGTAGATGAAAGTGTGGCATAAAGGAAGGAACACTTACACAATGTAATGACCACTTGTAATAATTATAAGATTGTAAACATTGTAATAATTGTATTTTTTTAATAGATACCGTGGCAATGATGGCATTAGTATTGTAATTTCTAAAGGAATATAGTAGTTCAACTCACATGTTTGGTGTTAGGTGGAAAGGACTGGTATCCCTTTGTGAGATGTAATGGTTTAACCACAACAACAGAAGAATTTCCCCATGTGTCTATTGGATGACAGAGATCATTGGTTGACGTCTCTATATCAGGTGGGGAAAAATCATGTGAGGATAATCACAACAACCCAAATCATGTGAGGATAACAATGTATGGTCTTGTGCAGCTGCCAGCAATAGGTACAAGGTGGTTTGGTCACATCTAGTGTGCCAATGTCTGCAGAGAAAGCATGCAAACTCAGAGTAGGAGCGAGTGACGCACGGCGTCATCAAATTAAAGGAATGAGTCGTCGGGACTTCCGTACTATTGTGATGCCACAACTATACTATATATGGCTATATACGGCCGCTACAGTGCCGTTAAAGTCATTCCCCAGCTGCTATGATGGGGCAGAAAAATTCTGAGAACGCAGATGCGAAAAACCAGGAACCGCTGACCAATCAGAGCAGACTGGGCTTTTTTTGGGAGGGGGGCTTAAAGAGACGGGCGCTAAAACGTGGTGAATACAGGTATATTCAGACAGACAGTAGGTTGAAAATGTGTTTTTTTTAACATTAAAGCATGTAAACATGTTCTAGCACAAACCCAAAATACAAATAGGAACCTGAAAATGAGCACGATATGGGACCGTTTAAACGCAAAAAGATTGGCAAATAGATGTGGATAATTTTCACACACTTATTTCTGTTTAAAAAAAAAAGAAACTGCCTTGGCTGAATGGCTTTGGTGGCAGTCGAGCGTCACACTTCCAACTCAATAACCAACACCACCAGCCACTACATTTTTTCCCTCGGGGGACCCCTTAGAGCTGCCAAATCACTTGAATCTCATTTGAGTTTAATTGACGACCAGCGTGTGTGGAAAGCTGCGGAGTGAATAACGCAATGCAGAAACTGCCTCAAAGGTCTCCCCTCGCCGCTCCTCATGCACTCGGTCCAATCGGAGCCACAGAGAAAACCATTAGCCCGCTGGAAGAATTATCGACACCCTGCCGATACATCTATCAACAATGTGCCTTTGAGGAGGGCTACAGGTTACGGCTGCCATGTGCTTGTGGGATTCGAGAGGGAGAGGAGAGGGAGCTTATTGATCAGTTCTCTCACTGCTGCTGATCACCTTGTAAATATCCTACCAATTTATAGTTTGGAGACCTCGAGCCATCTTGTGTTGATGGTTAGATGAAAATTAAGTCTGGTTTGTGGTGATCATGAACTGTAGTAGAGGTATAAGTGTAGGTTACTAGGGCCGGGTTAAAATTAGCTTGAGTGATCTGATATCGATTTATAAAATCCAGTAATCAATAGGAGTCAATTCTTAATGTAAACATTAACCTGGTGCATTATTAAAATATTTGAGGGTTGCTTCCTGCTTGTACAATCTACAGCAGAAGTTCTCTGAGAATCTCTTTCATATCCAAGCTAAACTGGTATTGTAACTGAAATGTCCCTAACCTAATTTATATCCAGTCCCTCCAGAAAATGCAATTATGCGATCGCATAATTCAATGCATAATCAGCCAAAGTCCGCATTTTTTCAAATACGCTGCACTTTCGCCGCATAAATTGCCGATTTCCGCGCAAAATATGCGGGGCTTGCATGATTTCATAATCCCCGCATTTTCGTTGCAAAAAAGTCACATATATCTTAGCAGAAAGTTGAAAAATGTTGCGTTTACTTCACACAAGAGCAGCCATTTTCCCCTGTTGCCATGGGAACGTTATGAAGTGATGTAATTACGCGACGTGAACATCATCGAAAAGCTGCAAACCCCGCGATGAAGCCATGATGAAACCGCAGTTTTTGCAAGTTCCCGCAATTTCATCGCATAAAATGCATAAATATCCGACATAGTCCATCGCATTTTTTAAGAAAACGTGCCGCATAATCAAGGATTTTTGCCCGCAACAATCACAAAAAAAAAACTCCGCATTTTTCTGGAAGGACTGGATATCAGACAAATCGGAAATGTAATCGAAACGGGACCCTGTGAATCGGCATCAAATCGATTCGGGAAATCATTGGTGATACCCAGGCCTAGTTGGGACCCAAAAGGGGCTGCAGGTTTGTGGCAAGTGGGTTTTCATGCAAGTGGAGCGGTGTTTCATTGATTATTGAGACGTAATCTCTTATTCTTTTTGAAGTGGGGTGTACTTTCATTAGCTGTGAGCCGTGTTCAGTAGAAGCAGAGTATCTCCATCTTCTTCTGACGAAGGGAAAGAGACGGCTTTGAGCTGTAAAGCAGCTTGGATTCTTTTTTTCTGCAGTATTTTTTTTCCTCATCATAAGCTGTGTGTGAAATGCACATCATCATGGTAAATGGCTTGCTCAGCCTTCAAAAAAAAAATGACACGTGGGCATTGTACGTGGCATATAGTCTTGGTCTGGTTTTGACAGCATACAGTATTACAATCGCCTAAATGTCCTAAGTTGTGTCACCAGGACCACCTGTCCCTACCGTCTGCAGGACCGAATGCTGTGTGACGATGAGCGTGTGTGTCACACAGAAACAGGAAAGGAATTATAAATGAAAATGTTATGCTAAAAAATGTATCAAAGGTGTGCCATGGGACAGGAAGAGAGGGAGAGAGCGCTCCAGTGGTGCTTGTTGCCTTTTAGAAGTGATGTTGAGTGTGTAGCAGCATGACACACACTCAGCATCCATAAAGCTGAGTGGATGAAGACTATTAACACATTCTTTCCCTTGTATAGCCTCACTTTAAAGCTGAGGTTCGTGTATTATCACCTTCTAAAGTTATTATAGCAAACCTGTTTACACATCTAGCAGACACTGAGCAACATTTGCATTCATTTGGAGTGGTTTCTGGCTACCTGATGCATGTAAGTCCAATATTCACTCTCCTTTTTTTTTTTATTTGTTGGGGTTTTCTTTGAGGGAAATGCCTGGCTGTTTGGCTGCTAGATGCCATATTCACCAGCTAGTGGCTAACTTTGTCTGTCTGCCATTAGGCACAAGGCATGTAGCATTATTCATTTTGTAGAGCTTTTTTACCAAAAACAGCTGCGGCTGGAAACGAGGGTAATGAGAGTGGTGAGTGTGAATCCAAAGTGTACATTTATAGGCCGGAAAACAGAAACAATGAGCTAAAAGATGAGTTGAGGGATAATTCTCTTAGGTCTGCCCCCTCTTAGTCGATTAGTCGACTAATCAGCCTTTTTTGGTCTAATCGACCAAGATTTTAGTTTTAGTTTAGTTTAGACTTTAGTCCATTAGTCATTTTTTCAATCTTTTTTTATGCTAAATGACTTATCAAAGAACCTTATCAGCACATCTGTGGTATTAACAAGATATAAAGTGGTGCTTTTGCACTATTATTCGTGGAGAAACTCTGTCGATTAAATCAACTACTCGATTAGCTGAAAAAAGTCACGTGTTAGTCAACTAAGGAATTTCTTTAGCCGAAGAATTTTCTGTGAGTCCATTACTACAAATAAACAATTTCCCATTACACAAAGTAATTTGATCAATTGTTGACGGACAAATATCCATTGGTGCAGTGTTAAACAAATGTTACACAGTGCAAGTGCAGTCACAAAACACTGGTGAGGGAGTTTAAAAGACTCTTGGAGGAATGCAGAACGTGGTGAACAGTCCAAGGGACACAGGTGTAATTGATAACATTAATAACAACTGTATTGTATTTAGGTGAGCCAGTTCCAGGGCCTTGCTATTGTGCACGGAGCAGTGTAATGAATCGCTCTTTACCATGTTGCTGCTAACCACCATGACTCACCTCCCTGAGCCTGCACTCTTCCAGCTACAGTGTTCACTCTGGCCAGTGTGTGTCTGCTATTATTATATCCTGACACTGTGCATGTGTATTGAAGACCTTTATTATGTGCGTGTGCATGTGTTGGCACACACCTTGTGGAGAGGATGCAGAGCAGGAAGGGACAACACAGGAGGCCTGGATGTGACTCAGCGGGCAGAGATTAAAGATGTACCACCCACCATTCATTTAGCTATTTTTTTTATTTCTTATTCTACTGAGGTGTAAAGATGTGTGGCTGTGACTGTATGTGCACGCCAATCTAGCAAGCTTCCAGTTGAGCAGAGTGTGGGCACCGGTGCACTGGCGCGTTGAAGGACAATGGTGCAAATTGGTGGCGGATCCAATCAGAATCTGACTTTAAACTATAGGGGAGCAGGGTGTTCTCGATGACTGTCATCCTGCTTTTCCCTCTATGCACTGATCATCCAGAGCCTATGGTCTTCATGTTTCTGTTCTTTATTATGAACACGGCTCTACCCAGCCAGCTGTAGCTGGAATTCGACATTCAAAATCTCTTTTCATGTTTGCTGTGAGTTCAAATGTCTCTCAAAACTGTCCAGACCCCAGAGGAATGTCCAATGGAAATGTTGATTTCTCTCCCCATCTACCCCCCCCCCCACCCACCCACCACCCCTCCTATTTTTATTTACACAGATTTGTCACAACTTTCCTTTGAGAAGGGTTATGAAAAGTACATGTCGTAAAGTGCTATATTGAACTTTCAACATCATGCACAAACTTGTCAGTATATTGAAATACTATTAAAATATTATTTCTCTAATCCTTACGACTAATAACATGATATATTTATCATTTTTCACTTTGTCATTTGTCCATACATATGGTCACTGTACACATTTGCCCTGTCAAGGAACTGATTAGTACACGCACATGTCTGGCATGTGGTCATTCGCTGCATATTAACCACTGAGTCAACTGTTGGCCGTATGGATGAATGCACATGTCATGTAGTTGGAGATCCTCTCGTTCCTCCACCAAGGAGGTTATGTTTTCGGTTTGGTTTGTTTGTCTCTTTGTCAGCAGGATTACGGAGAAAAACTCTTTTTCATGAAACCTGGTGGAAGGGTGTAGAATGGGCCAAGAAGGAACCCGTGACATTTTGGAGCATATCTGAATTATGTTCTGGATACACACATCATTTTTTCTTTCACTTTCGTTAACATTGCAAGATAGGGCATGGTCTTGGTGTCCCCTCTAGTTCCTTTGTGTTGTAAATAATAGGCTCTTTCCGACCAGATAGTTACAGAAACGTAGTTATAGGAACCGTCCACTTCTAAACAGTTCTACTAACTACTCTCCCCCAAAACCGTTTTTTTTACATTTGCATTCACACTGGCCAAGTGGCCACAGGAACTAACCTTTTGTTATTATAATCACAGCCACCACTATGCGGAAAAGGGAAAAGACCCTGCCCTGAAGTAGGAGCTGAAAGAGTTACAGGAACTGTGGCCGGAGGAACTTAATAATCCCCAAATTGGTTCAGTCAGAACAGGAGAGAAAAAAAGGGTTCTAGGAACGTTATGTTCTAAGAACTGCAAAAATCCCTCTGGTCTGAAAGTGGCTAATAAGTATGATGAAGTGTCACACATCACTGAAAACCATAGACCGTATGCTTCGATTATCAAAGCAAAATCTCATCCTCATCAGCTGTCAGCTTGCAACATCCTCTTTTAAATAACCACTGCTCCACAACAGAGGCACAGTTTTCCAACAGTTAAGAGAAAGCAGTTGATTTTACAAATACATCTCTTCCATAAACGTTCAGTTAGCGGTCAGCTCAACAGCTATAGTTTGTCAACTCCCTCTGCAAGTAATCACTGTCACCAGACTTCTACTGTAGTCTATATCCGCGATGTTCCACTTCCGGGATTGCTCCGGTGCCGCCGGAAATTCCGCTGGATGTTCCTCTTTTCGGTCGGATACCCCTCTTTTTGGCCGGATACACATGTTCCACCAAAACAAGTTCCTTCCAGAGACTATTTTGCAGCGGCACCGTGGCTCCGTCCGGCGCTTAACACCGCTCATTACCGACGATTGTGATTGGTTTAAAGAAATGCCAATAAACCAGAGCATGTTTTTCTCCCATCCCAGAATGCTGTGTGGACTAGCCAGACCCTCCTCCGCAGCGCTGTGGAGGAAGGTCTGGCAATGCGAGACTACCAGGCTTCTAACATCACCTATTTCACAAGTACGTGGATGAATTTTGCTGTGCCACTTTCTGGTGTGACCAGGGCTTGAGAAGTTTTTTGGTGAAGTATTTCTTAAATGGTTACATTTCTATGGCTCCTTTTACCCTCTGAGCTTTGCAACTCTGTAGATGAATGACCTTAAAAGATTTGTCTAAGAAAGTTTGTCTAGCCTTTGCAACATTTTTGCATGCTACAAAAATCAAACAAAAATGCTACCATTTGCTGCAGTTTGTTCCCATTGCCAACAACATCTGCATCATTAATTATGAGAAGTTACCACTCAGTGTACTGTATGTACACAGCAATGGAGAGTGGGATGGTATTGTTTTTTTCCTGTTTTGATATGAGAAAGAATTAAGAAGTAGCTTCAGCCCTGAGCAGCGCAACTAATTAATTGTAAGTTATGAGCTGTTTGTCAGTAAGCATGTGGCAGATGTGGCGTTCTTTATTGCTGCAAACAATAATTGCTGTCGATACAGCAAAATGTGCAGAGGGCTCCTTGTTCTTTTAACGGCAGTTAAAATGATCAGGCTGCACAGTCTAGTGATTATTCAGTCCTTTGTTTAAAAAGTGGCCTCAATTAAAGAGGGAGTTCTTCCAATTACGCAGTCGGAAGATTGTGATATCCGTCTTCACGTCCCTGCTCTCATTAGTGCAGAATAGAAAGCCTTCATGTCACAACACTGAGGCACGGCCGCTCGGTCAGCTGCTACCCAGCATCCTTCTCTCCCAAGTTCTCTCCCACTGTCAGTCAACTCCACTGTCCTTCTCTTTGGCCTGATTGATGGTGATTGCGGGGACCTCACATTCTGCACTAATTAGTAGGACACCCCCCCCCCCCCCCCTTTCTCTAATGGCCTTCTCTCCTCTCGCGCTTTCTCTCCCAAGGCAGTTTGGGATATCTGTACCAACGACCTGACCAGCAGTGGCCTTTTAATGTTCTCCTTTTATACCATGATTTCTGCCTCGCTGTCCATGATCCCGCTCACAGTGATGTAGTTCAGCGAGGCATCTTCTGAACTTATGTAGTCCCTCTCTAAAGGATTTTAGAAAGACTTTTCTGTTCATCACCATTTATTTATTTGGTAGTGGTATAAGGTTTGGTATTTGGTATAAGGTTTCAAACTCTTAAGAGCACATTGCAACCTTAATAAATCAACACCAACACATTTTAGAAACTCAAAGAAAGTTTTAGTAAGTGCAAAAACATGAAGCAAAAGACAATATGACAGCAGTGCAGTTAATGTGAAAAATAAACTTATTTGTTAGGGTTATTGTTAAGTTAATAACCTGTAACCTGTACTTCAATTGGTCTGTTGCGCTTATAGACTATGCATTATGAATTTGAATAGATCATTACAGTTCAAATATAGAATTTTTTTTGACACGCTCGAACAACAAAAGTCGAATCCTTGAATAAAAAGTGACGAGCCCCAATTGACCCTTCGCTAAGCCACGCCCGAAAACTGCCACAGGCCAATCGTGGCTTAGCAACCGTAACTAGGTGCGGGAGGTCTGTCAAGCTTTCGAGCGAGGGAAACACCGTACGCCAAAGCGTTGTGCAAATCCGATACCCGGTATCCTAAAAGTTTGGACGTGGTGGTGGAATTTTTCCCTTCCCGAAACCTAAAACCCAAGGGGAGAAAGGCCAGGCGTGGATCAAACAATGTGGGAGGCCCCATTCACAACTAGCTAAATGTCGACAGTATTAACAAAAACACATACGTTTGCTCCAAGGCTAATGCTAGCTAGCTAACTCAGCACAGCATTGCTTGGAAATGACGACAGTTCTTTGTTCATAATGCATATATTTGAACGTAAAATAAAGACAATACCGCTGCAAAACGAACCTAGGGGTTAAATAACAGATGTGTACCCACTCTGTCGCCGCTCTCTGGGACATGTTTTCAAGCTAGCGCGGACCGCTGATAAAGGGAAAGTAAAAACAAATTGCTATTTATACCACTAAAAAGGCTCAAAATATCACCACGCTTCAACGGTAGCATAATGAGGGTCCCTAAATGTTAACCGAAGCATTGAGAACTTTGTAAGTGTACAGACAGTTTATTAAAAAGATAGATTATAAAGACAGTCGCGTTCTCGTATACAGGCAGCCGCCGTCTTGGGAGCTACTGTCTTTCTGCCCCGAATACTAGCGTTGTAAGCTAATTAGCGGTTTCAAGCTCCAAACACATTTGATTAAAACATGTCCCAGAGAGCGATGGAGTGGGTACTCATCTGTTATTAACCCAAATGATTAAAGGCAAGACGGAGGCTCACTGACATACTTTAAAATATATTTCAGCATTTGTTAATCGCTAAAAATATAAGCAGGAGAAGAATGTTATCATTGCAAAGTGTTCAAGCTAATGTCTTGTGTTTATTCCATAAGATTTATGGATAAGCTGTTTGATTTAGAATTATTAGAATTATTAGATTATTTTCAAATGTCACTTACCCTGCTGTGCATGAACATAGCTGTTCCTCAATTTGTGTGTTTCCCATTTGAATGGTCAGCGTATGAGGCGGCTCACATTATTGCATGACCTATAGGCTTTAGCTTCAATTTTGATAAAATTATTCTCTCATCGGTTGCATATTATGTCGTGGATATATCCCTTGAATGCATACTGCAGTCCCTTTTTTCTTGCTCTCTGAGATATTTCACCTGTTCGCCAAAAATTACTAATTATCTCCTTGGGAATGTCTGACACCGGTGCATACATACTGTAATGGACGTGCCAGGCACGAAAGCTTGACAGGCGTAGCAACAGTAACTAAGGAGGGCGGGGCTTAGCGAAGGGTCAATTCCTGCCGTCCGTTTCACACAATTCTGCAGACGTAGTAAAATAGGTAGGTCAAATATTCCAAAATGGTCTTTGCACTTGTTAAGGATGCAAATGCACTCAATTATTAGACCGCACGGATACGCACAAGATATTTTGGTGAGAAACAAGAAACTTCCACAGGACACCTTTTTAAGCTACAGGTCATTCAGTTTCCATAGTTACTGGTTACACAGTCTGTGGACTCGAATTAGAAAGGCCCTGCTGATAAAAGTCAGCATTGCATTGATTCTTAAACTGCTGATTCAATACGAAATGTAATTCTATAATTTTGCAATTATCCAAGGTTATTCTAGTGTTATTTCTCTTTTCTTTGAAGTGAGCAAACACCATTTTCATTAAGGAGGACAGAAAAGAAAAACCCACAGCGGTTGAATAGGCTGACTCACTGGCGAACACTTGTGTGGCGAAAAAGCTCTATTTGAGTTTTTGTTCTTCACGGTAGACTGTCATGCATGGCGTTGATTCTCTAGCCGCCCAGTAGCTCGATCTAAGCCTCTGCAGTCTCTCCACAGTCTCTGGACATTATGCTGATTTTTGTACAGAATGAAAATGTGTTCACACCATAACACTTACTGACACAAGTTGTAGTTATAGCCACGTACAGAAACGGCACCCTGCTGAAGAGCCCAAACACACAGAGTCTGTGAACCACTTTATAGCTTGTTCTAACATAAGAGAGTCAAGAAAATCCTCCAAACACCATAAAGCTCAGCCATGCAGGGTTTGACAGGGTTGCTTTCTTCTTCCCTGTCCCTCGGCATCATTAAAAGGAAGGGCGAGTCCTTTCAGGATTAGAGGGGGGTTTGTAGAGTGCCACTGGCTGTGGACAATTGATCATTATACATCTCCTCTGTACTCCACTGCTCCACTTTCCCCTCTCGTCTCTCCATTTTGTCATTGTGCTTTTCTTTTAGGCCATGTACACCCTAAAACTCTCATCTTTCCTCCCCTTCTATGTTACTGTACCATCTTTTTACCTCTCTGTGGAACGGGGACAGGGCTTTATTAAGAGCTATTCGTAAAGCAATACATAAAGCTCCTCAGAGGGCGTGTAAAAAAAGAAAAAAAAACAAGGACACCATAATGCGTAAAGTAGTTTGAGACAGCATTTGGTTTGACCACAAAACCCAATAAAGTGAGGCACCAAAACAGTAAAAAAAAATGGTAAACCCAATACTTTTCCTCTTTTATTTATCAATGAAACACTTCTTCTCACTTGGTGTTGCCTGATTTTCTGCTCAGATTACCGCAGCCCAAATACAGGTGTTATGATGTTTTGTAATTTTGAGAATCTTAATAGGATTGTAAATTCCCTGCTAATTCAGAACCACATGCCGAAACCTAAATAATCTCTCCCTAACACAGTTGGAAAAAGATGAACACACCTGACTTTTGGACCCAAATCTGTCGGAACATAGCCTGGGTCCAACCCTGACAAACTTCCGGCAAATTTGCTCTGCAGGTCAGTCTGGCCAAGAGCCCATTCAAGCCCATTTCCAATTTTTCCAAATCGATTTGAGGCGGGCTTTACACGATGACAATAGCGCAGCGATGGCAAGCAGCTTCTTGTTTACATTCAACATGACGGCCACCGAAGCGCAGCAACCCGTTCGTGCCGCTGTCGCAGCTACGTCACCCGGATCGTTGGTCTGATTGGTTGAAGGACTATCCAATTGCGCCCAGAGGCATTTGAGCGGCGTGCGTTGGTGACGCCCCTTTGGAAATGAGCTGTGAAAGAAGCTTGCCCAGACCCACTCTCAGTTACAACTGAGAATGGTCTGGTGTCAACCAGGCTAGTCGGAACACATTTTGAACAAGAAACTGTTAACTTAAAATTGATTCCGCACAAAGTATTTGATAGGACTCGTAGCACTCTGACCCACGCTGCGTTTCGACACAAATTTCCCAGGATTTCTAGTCCCTGGGACAACTTTTCAAGGAACTAAAAGGTTCTTTCAGACCGTTTTTATCTGCGTTTCCACTGCAGTCTAAAGACCCGTGAATAGTTCGGCTGCGTTCACCCAGCCTGTGTCGGCCGTCCGGCGTCTGCAATAAACGCAGGTCTTTCCATTCATTTTGAATGGCGGTAGTGCGTTTAGGCTGCGGCGGGGGTTCCCGCAGGGGGGACATTCAAAAAAACTCAGAGGGCCTGCGGCAGAAAGTTGAGACCGACTTAACTTTTGGAGAAA
This sequence comes from Sander lucioperca, assembly GCF_008315115.2. Taxonomy (NCBI): domain Eukaryota; kingdom Metazoa; phylum Chordata; class Actinopteri; order Perciformes; family Percidae; genus Sander; species Sander lucioperca. The sequence goes on from NC_050176.1 coordinate 4,419,937, forward strand.
CGCATTCCCACGTCACGCTGCAGTGGCCAATCATGTAACTGGTGATCAGGCTTGTCAGTGTGTTTCGAGCTATCGTTTGAGGCGGTGTGAGAGTCCCGTACAGGAAACATCACTGCCTCTATCGCTGCCACAAGAACCATGTAAACCTATTCTGATATAACCTCTAAATACAATTATGAACCTGAAAATGAGTATAATATGAGCACTTTAAACACTATGAGGGTAAACACAAAAAACACAAGCACTGAACTGCCCGGGAGTTTGTGTAATCACTGAATGTTTCCTGCGACTACAAAGCACTTGCTATGTCTCGCTCGTCCCTTTTCTCTCTCTCCTGTGAAATAAAGCGGCCTTCAAGTGCAGTCGGAAACGTCGAGCTCTATAAACGATCTGACAGGAAAACATTAATTGTGTAAAATAAATGAACGTGAATCATTTCAGTTTTAAATTTTTCAATATTTCACTACTACAACAGGAGACAGCATGCATTTCTGTTAACTCTCGTGACATTTCTGTGGTTCAGACATCGAAAGTACCGGACATGAGATGGTGCTGGGCTGTAATTGCTAAAAGATTAAACATTATTCTCTAACCATGTATTTTGTTTGCATGTGTAGCTCAATATTTCTGAGACATTATACCTGGCCCTTACAAAAACAAAGTCAAACTGCTGTAAAACTAAAAAAAACAACAACACTTAAATGTAATGTAATCCAAATCAGATTTCATCTGTCAGCAAGGTGATCAAAAGACCCCTGATAATAGCCTCAGAGTTGTCAAAACATCTACATACAGGCACCTCGGTTCGATGGGTATAGAAGCAGTAGGATTGTGTTCCCAAAAATGAAAGAGAACAGAAAAAAGGAGGCGGTCCGCACAGGAAAAGGAGAGATTTCAGAGGAAGCCATTTATCACAGCCAATCAGCCAGCATAATGAAGACAGATGGAGGCTCTACCTGTCCACACGAGAAGTTTATCTCTATATTAAGCAGTCCCACCATTAGGAACACACTGGGCACATTTCAGGAGATTGATCTGGAGCATTTAGCGACTGGGTGAACACCCAATTAGGCTGAAGTGTGACACCACTTCTAGTTCTTCTCTCCCAGTGGTTGTCGGGGGGTGGGGAAATAGTCCTTTGTTTCATGCGGAAAAAAACTCCGCTTTCAAGACCAACTTCCATCAACGCCTCTCTCACCTGCTTAAACGGCTTTCATAATAATCCCTTCTACATCTCTCCTTTTATCTTGTTTTCAGATCGTCGTTATCTTACAGGCTAGCAGCTGGAACACACCGCACTGTCGCGGAGCGTAGATACGTGCCTGATCGTGCGCCTGGCCATTCATACCGGACGCACATTTCTACGCGCCGGTCACGTCTCTCTCTCTCTCTCTCTCTCTCTCTCTCTCTCTCTCTCTCTCTCTCTCTCTGTCTGTCTGTGTCTCTCTCTGTCTCTGTCTCTCTGTCTGTCTCTCTCTCTGTCTCTCCCTCGGTCTCTCTCTCTCTGTCTCTCTCCTGTAGAGACAGGATGAGTGGGGAACACTGTGGTAATTGTAGCCTATATGTGTGCGTGTCTGTGTCCGTGTCCGTCGGTCTCTCTCTAATCGCGTGTCTCGCTGTGAGAAGTCAAGAAAGCCAAAATCACCATAAACCTGGCTGTTTTATGTTGAAATGTTTTATTTTTGTAAAGTATCCGGCTGCACTGTGGTCTTCCAGTACACGATTACCTGCCTGGCTTGACACATACGCTCGCGTATCGCACTAGAAATAGAGGAGACGCCGAAACTATCGCTGCAGCGCGCAGGCCTACGTGGACGCTGCGCGCCCGGTGTGGCCGGACAGATTGGATAACATGGGCGCCAAAATAAAAAATAGCTGCGCCACGCTGCTATATGCGACGCTTACTCGTGCGGTGTGTTCCAGCTGTAATGTTGCGGTCAAATGATTCTTGTCAGAGCACTAACGCATCACCATCACCAGTTCTTACCAGTGATCTTATTCACACAATGTATTCACTGTAAATTATTCTGAATAGAGGCAGCAGCTCAATATCTAAAATATTTAAGCCCCCTGACACTTGAATGAGTGCTCAGATCAGCACAAAATAAAAGCTGGCGGCCTTGTCACAGTGGAGAGATGTTAGAAAGGGTCCCAGAGCATGGCTCACAGGGCGTTCTTTCTCATTTCCGAGTGTCCTTGGCGTCATGTGATACCGTATTGATAGACATGAGGTAATGCTACAGTATTTTGGCCTTTCACGGAGAAGTCAGAGGTCAGGGTCAGGTACACAATAGTGTCTTCTGACAGGAATTCATCGTCTCACTGCAGATAAGAGACGCATAATTTGTCATCGGCTGTAGGAGATGCCACTGTCGGGGCCCGTTTGCTCAGACCTCTCAGCAGAGGGGAAGCAGGGCAAAGGCCACTTTTCTCCCTTGGGTAAAGAGAATAATAAAACAAATACTCATGGTAATTCTCTGTAGATTATTTGCAATTCCGTCAGTATGTGTCCACATGGGCACTAGTGTCCAAATTTTAAGTCGTATGGCATTGTAACAGCAGCATTTAAGCAGTCCAGTTTTGGAACAAAATTGGCATACTCAATGGAATCTCCAACATCAAGGGATCCACTTGCTGGGGCGAAGTAAATCCGTGCGTATCTTTTGCATTGAGGTTAACTTTGGTGAACTTTGACATGAAAAATGTGCTCCTTTGACCAATAACAAATTGACTTGAAACTGCTGACAGTGCTGGAAAGTCTAAAACAGAGGCGGCTGTTGTAGTATTGTGCACCATCCATTTGTGTAAAACCCTTATGATATACCGTTAACCTACAGTAAGAATTTTTACCAATGAATATCAGTTAAACTGTTTTATAATATTATTAAAACAAAAATAAAAAAGGCGCGCTATAAGCTGTACTAATACTAATACTATACAGTGTATACTACATACTAATTGCCAAAGTATGCAGTCTTAGCAGTTAGAATACAAAAAGAAAACTGCATTGAACTAACAGGAAATTACACATTATCTGCAGCATCAGTCCGTCAAAAGTTAAACTTCACAAACGGAGAATAAAATGTCTTCAAGATTTATTACTTCTTCTTTTCTGACATTATATATTTCACTGTAAAAAAAAAAAAAAACTGAAAAAACGGTAATATTCCGGCAGCTGGGGCGCCAAAAAATTACCGTAAAATAACGACAAAAAACAATCTCGTAAAAATACAGTCATTTTCCAGACTGTACTGTACAGATTGTATCTTTAATCTTACATTAAATTTTATGTAATTATTGGGCTTTTTAATGTTTAAAAAAGGACATATACACCTTTAAAAACAATTAAATTATCTATAAATACAGTCGAACGCTTCTATAATACAAATAATACGGCTTAAAATTGTGGAAAAGTGCCACTATTATTTCAGTTTTATAATATAATTTTATGTACAAATCGTGTTTATTTAATAAATATTTAATGTAATAAAGCTATACATCACCCACAAAACATTTGATCTAACTTTAAAAAAAGGTCTAAATACTTTTGTAAAACAGATAATAAGCTTTACATTTACAACAATCTACCCTTAATTTTTGATCATATCAAGTTTATTATAAGTTTTTACATGGAAATTTACATATAAATCCTGTGTATTTAATTGATTTTTAATGTAAAAAAAAGCATACTCTGCCATAAATACAATGAATTTAAGTATAATTACAGCAATCTACCATACATTTTTTAATTTATTAAGTGTTATATGAGATTTTATATGTAATTTTCCATAAAGATCATGTATATTTAATTCATCTTCAATGTTAAATAAGCATACTTTGCCATAAAAACAATGGATTCGCCTTTAAAAAGAAAAGCAAATACTGTTTTTAAGCAAGTATGTGTGAGTAAAATTAGAGCGATCTACCATTAATTTTAGAGCATATTAAAGCAGCCATATTATGCTCATTTTCAGGTTCATAATTGTATTTTAAGGTTGTACCAGAATAGGTTTACATGGTTTAATTTTCAAAAAACACCATATTTTTGTTGTACTGCACCGCTCCCTCTCACTGCTGCAGATCCTCTTTTCACCTGGTCTCTGTTTTAGCTACAGAGTGAGACCTCTTTTCTTCTTCTTCTTCTTCTGTACTATCTTTTATTGCACTGCACATGTGCAGTAACTCAGATGTAGATCATGTCAGCTAGCTAGCTCCATAGACAGTAAAAGAAAGGCTGTTACTACAACTTCGGTCAGTTACAAGGCAGGATTAGCTGGGAGACTTCTAAATGAGGGCGCACATTGAAGTAGTTCTTTTGTAGATTATGGTGAACTTGTGTGTGTTGTAGCAGTGCTTTGCTATTGAGATCGAGGTAGCATGCTAGCGTTAGCATTAGCGTTAGCATGCTAACGAGCTAATGGTTGCGGTCAGCCTGCTCGTTTCGGCTTGTGACGTCACAAGCCGTGCCGATTTTGAACAGCTCACCCAGAGACTGAAGGCAGGACACATTCAGAAACCGTATCTCACTCTAAACAGCATGGGTGGATTTTTTTCAAAGTTTGTATGTGTGTGGAAGCACCAGAGACACAACATAACACCCCAAATCCCAGAAAAAGTGATTTTTTCATAATATGGGCACTTTAAGTATAATGACTTTTTAATATGCAATTTTACATACAATGTATGTTGTATATCATGTATATTTAATTTATCTTTAATGTTAAAAAAAAGCATACTTTGCCATAAAAACAATGGATTTACCTTTGTTTTAAATGTCCAAATACTGTCAAAGAAATATTGATATATTATATATATATTATACAATATATATTATATAGCAACAATCTGCTGATAATTTTGTCAAATATTACACTGCTATAATAATGATAACTAAATGTATATTTATAAACATTCAACCTGCAAATGTAATGGACAATTTCGAAAATATCGAGCTATAACAGAATAGTTAAATGACAAATTATAAAAAGATTTAGCTTAACAATAACAGCTCTTAGAAACAACCAGGACACACTTATTACTGTTCAACATTTATTTTATTCTGTTGACCAACAGATCAGAATAGAAAACAGTTGCTACTCTAGCAACATACTTGCTTACAAAGCTTAACGTGGCATGGCTACATACTGCTAGCAGTGCAACAATTGGCTGCTTGTGGGCGAAAGTTCAAGAACAGTTTAAAGTAGGTTCGGCTAATGTTCACAGTGAAATAAAGAGGCTTGAAACAAAAAAACAAGCAATACAATTTAAAAGTCTGTCTGGTACTTCAGATGCCTTTAAAAACTGGCTCGTTTTGGAAAGATAAAGTTTTAATCCAGGTGCAGTGTAATGCTTGCTTCCACTGTTATTGCAGTAAATTAATGAAGGTACTGAAGTAGCCTATAATTTTAAAGTAGTAACTTTGTCCAGTACTGTGAACCAATTCTATACTTAAAATATGGTTACAATGTGTACCTAATATTCATCTGGGTCACAGTGGTACTATCTGACAACAATTAAAGAACACTCAAGAATACAGTAGTGAGACCAACATGAACTGTGCATGAGAAAGAACTAGGGATATTGGATTGCAATGGGCTCCCTTCTGAAAAGTGTTTCTTTTTACTCCCTCCGTTCATAGTTTATAGTCAATTTTTGTTATCAGGGAAAGAACCTTTGGACTGACCGCCAGCTGCTTTCTGGTAGCATTCTTCTCCACTCTTGCCACTCACGCCTTTAGGTACAAACAATTAAAGTTAAATTAAAGGGAGAAGAGCTTGGATGTTAAACAAGAGCTTATTCATTATTTTACCTACTGTTAAAAAAAGCAAATACAGGTTAATCTCTCATACACTATATAGTAGATTTTTTAGAATTCATTTTATTCATATCCTTAAATGTAAAAGTGAAAAGTGAAATTGCCATTGTGTTAATATAGCTCAGTATTTTGATGCCTTTAAAATGTATTTGATTAAATAAATGAGAGGCATTCGGCATACTTTGAGAGTAGTAACGTAATAAGTGGACATTGCTGTCTAATGAGCTATTTGTTATTTAATATGCTCCTGCCTCTCCTCCATTCTCCTCCTACTCTCCTCTCCCACCACTTAAATGCATCTCATCCTCGCAGACTTATCAGCTTTCTCCTTCAGGATGTTGGAAGTGGAGAACAATGATTATTTTCTTCCAGTCCCTCCCTCCAATCCTTCATTCTCCTCTTCACCTTGTAGTTTCCTCTGATCTTTCTCAACTTTCTCTTTCCCCCTTTCACCCATTTGTTTCAGTCCTAACATTCCTCCCTGTCTGCTAAGTGCTGTATGACCCGAACATCTCTCTCTCTCTCTCTCTCTCTCTCTCTCTCTCTCTCTCTCTGTCACTCACACAGATTTTAACTATTTATTTATGATCCACATGAAGAAAAATGGTACAGGGACAGAAATATTACAGATGTAGTACAATACATACGCAAACTCATGGACCAGTGGCATGCAGCAGGTCTTCAAAATATCACTTAATAAGCACAATACTCAGTTCTTAAGGGTATAAGTAAGTATGTCTCCGCCATATGTGGCGGCTGCCAACGTGTGTGTGTGTGTGTGTGTGTGTCCTAGGCTATCAAATATGAAAACGAGTAGTCTCCACCTCACCTCTCTTTCACACACACACACACACACACACACACACACACACACACACACTCTCTCGTCTTTACCTCTGTACATTCTGTACATATCTAATATAGAATAAAACACACTATCTTATCAGGGCTCCAGACTAACTTTTTGCCTTGGTTACACTGGTGCGCCTAACGTTTTTATTTAGGTGCACCAGCACAAAATTTAGGTGCACCCAAATTTTTCCTCGCGTCACCGTTAACGCTGAATGGGGAGCTCTGTATATTTTTACCAAGTGGGCTAAATGTTCAGTTTTAAGTCAAAGCCACTTTTCACAAGCTCTTTTATTAAAAAAGATTGTGATTAAAATAAAATGAGACAGGGTTTCCTTTACCAGTTTGAAAATATACAGCTGCAACACATTCAAAAAGTTATCTGAAATAAATAGCTTAGGATATATTAAAAATATATATATATCTCTGAGAAAGCTCCTTCACTTGTTTTCAACAACAATAACAGACTGATTAAAAGAGAGAGAGGACGCTCGGATAGCTCAGTTGGTATATATAGAGGTTCGACTCCGACCTGCGGCCCTCTCCTGCATGTCATTCCCCCCCTCTCTCCCCTTTCATGTTTTCAGCTTTCCTATCTAAATAAAGGCCCGAAATCTTAAAAAAAAAAAAAAAAAAAAAAAAAAAAACAGAGGGAGAGGGAAGTGCGATGGACGCGTACGCTACTCACAGAGTGACGGCTGACTGGGTCCAGCACGGGTCGAATGTGCTTTAGCAGGTCAGCGGCGTTACATGTCTTGTGTAGGCTATGAAATGTCTGTATCGTCACTGCGCTGTATTTTTATGAACTATGATATTCTGGCCATGGGTCACATCTCTCGCCCAGGTCCAGCAGGCTCCATCTCACGCTATTACTCAACGAACTGAAGTTAGTTGCATTTAATAACTTGGACCGGTGGCGCTGTGGCAGACAGACACAGCGCCGCCGGTCCAAACTGCTGCACTGGTGCCGTGTGTGAGTTAATGGGGGCGGGGCTGCGTGGAGAGAGATCCAAACACAGGTACGGCTTTACAGAAGAAATGGATCACGTAACGCAACATTAAACCATATCGATATAAACGACATCGCTTAATTCGTGGAGAGGCAGCGGATGCGAGGACGTTAGGTGCACCGGTGCGACCTAGGAAAAATCTTAGTCGCACCCTTACAAATTTTGGTCGCATGTGCGACCAAAATGGTCGCACTCTAGAGCCCTGCTTATACAGATTTGAGACCGATGCTTTGCAGGACACAGCTTTACTTCAGATCTTTCCACACTGGTGCCTGATACTTGGTGAGTGACTGACTGCTGGAGAACTACAGTAGCTGGTGAACTAATCGCCAACATGCTAGCCAACAGGGAGGATGCTAGAACTAGTCACAGTGGCTCTCCCAGCAGGCTGGCTTGCCAGGTATAGCAAGCTAGTTAACTTGGTCGCATTAAGTCAACACATGTTAACAATTGGGGCTTGGGCCATTGACAAACCATGTCTCTTTTATGAGGCAGTTACAGTATTCCCTGAGCATGGTTCCATTAAAGTGGGTGTTGCAACTTAGCTAGTCTCGCATTGACAGACCCATCTCCACAGCGCTGTGGAGGAAGGTCTGACTATACCACACATAGATTCTGGGATAGGAGAAAAAAAACACTCTGGGTTGTTTGCATTTCTTTATACCAATCACACTCGTCTTGGGCGGCGCTAAGCTCCAGACGCAGCGACGGTGGCTCTGCAAAATAGTCTCAGGAAGAAAGTTGTTTTGGTGGAACATTTGCTCCCCGCAGAAGAAAGCATCACATACAATATAAAATTAAGTTAACTGTTCACACAATGCAGTAACAAGAGCGTTTTAAAATAGCTGGATACATAGTTAAACGTAATTTGCTCTTACCAGTGTATCGCTGTGGGTACTTCGTCCTCAGCAATCCCACCAAAACGTCCCCGTTAGAGAGTAAATGCCGTAAACATATTCTTTGTAAATCTTTACAATAATTCACCAAAAGAACCAAGCAGACCTGCCCTGTTGTTGAACGATCCATTTTTTCTTCAAAACTTGCCATTTTCAGCGTGTAACGTTACTCAGAGGTTCCGCTTGATGTTCCCTCAATGCGACTGGAGTTTAACGTAAACACAAAGAAAGCGGAAGGTGAGGGACATCAGGTGGAGCTTCCGTTGTGGGGGGAGGGGCTTAGGAGACCGTTTTGGGCTTTAGCAGAAAGGGGGGGAGGGACTGAGAAGTTGTCGATGTTCACATTTTTTGGCTAAGTCCTGGATCTTCACAATCTTACCTACAGCACCTTTAAGTCACAGCGCGACCATCAGCTTGTTTGAGTCGAGCTGAGACGGGCCGGTTCAGACCGCTGCAACTTTTCTCTGCAAAGTTCTAAAACGGTTTTGTCTCGTTGCGAATCTTTGGTCTGAACTGGGCTTTAACTACCAGGCCACGATAGCTCATTCCATTTTAGACTCTCCGGCACTCTTATTTCCTCAAAAATCGGCACTGTCAAGATGGTTTGCTATTGGTCAATGGCTCACTTGACACAAAAATGTTTCCCCCACAAGTAGATCCTTTGTTCAGAGCTATTCCATTTAAATGAATTAATATGGCCTCCTTTTAAAACCAAAAGTAAGCAGTAGTGCCCTGCTTTTTATTTAATTCTTTCTGTTACTATTTTTCTATTTTTGACCGAAAAAATGCAGTGATGTTATCAGTTTCCTGATAAATATCAATCAAATAAACATTATGTGTGCATTAGTGATGTTTTTGATAATGCTAGTACATTGCCTAGGGTGTTTTTGCTATTCTTTTTCTCCCATCGGTAGTTCAGCTGCCCTGTAGCTGGATAACACAATGTATCACAAGTTTTCCAACCAGATTTCTTATAAGTGCAACCTAACAACTTCCTGACCGAACGGAGCCATTCCAATAAAGCCATCTTGAGCCTTTTGCTCTCTGTCATTACGCTTAATGCAATATGAATGGAGCCTCTTGTGCACCCATTACTCCTTTTAATAAAGAGAGAGGCTCTCTTACTCATTGCTAAAACACCATAGCTATATCCAAAAAGGCCATTAGATTAGATTTGATAATGCGGGAGCTATTTTTAGTGACTTATGCCTCCCTGAGTTTTCCAGAAATGAGGCAAGAGGGCAGGAAATACACTCCAATGTTCAATTTCCCATTGTGGTAGGCACAGGGACACACACACGCACACACACACACACACACACACACACACACACACACACACACACACACACACACACACACACACACAGGAAGAAGGTAATTTCTATGTATGCTTAACAGGCTTTAACGCCCTGATGGCTGGAGTCACAGCACACACGCACACACACACACTTCGCTAAGGTAGGCACAAGTATGTCACAATTAGATGTGTTATTCAAACCCCCCACTGAATACGTCGTTACTGTGGCCTTGCTGAGGTGCTTTACCCCACACGCCTAATGTCACGCTTACTGAGCATGTGCAGAAAGGTGGCATTTTTTCTTGTAAGGTGTTAATGGAATTTCTTCCAAGTTTTTTTTTTTTTTTTTTTTTTACATTGCTTCACTTGTGAGTCCAAAGAAAGGAATAGTGCTGGTTTAAAGAGAGGAGGAGGATAGAGGAGAAAATAGCCAAAAGATTCACAAGCACACTGTAATCTCTGAAAGAAAGTGTGTGTTTACATTGGTAGGTGGTGGTAGGCTTGACATTAGACAGGTACGTTTGTATTATAGTGGGTTTTTGGATAAAAAAATCTGGCTGGCAAGATTACTCCAGTGGAGCTATATGAAGTATAAAGGATATATAAAAGAGCTTAAATGTATTTCAGGACACCATGAGTTACCAGTTTAGGTACAGCAGTACAATCTAATGTAGTCCCATAACAGAGCCCTGTATTAAATCCTGCAAAAAATATTTAATCAGTGACATAGATGAGGGGAACAGAATATCAAAACCATCTCTTACTATGATACAGGTTAATATAATGCACTAACTGCAGCCTCGAAAATAATGGAGACCCAAAGTGTTAAAAATGAAGTTCATAGATAACACTTGTGAAATGGATAATCTTATAGATACACATGGACAAAATATATAATACAAACATGAAATTGTAATATAGTCCAACAACGTTTTAAAAGTCATCTGATTATTATGAAATGTTATACACCCTCCTCCTTTTCACAGTAACCGAAGGTATTGCCCGTCGTGTCTATTTTCATTCCAAACTCTTGTTTTGTTGCAGGGCTGCTGTGTTGGATTGCAACAGATTTAGCAGGCGCGCATAATAAACTGGTGGTGGTAATTCTGCCTGAGCTGAATTGGCATGCGTACCGTTTCTGTAGGCAGATAACACACATTGCTGCGTTAGAAGCATTCAGCATACAGTTATTGTTTGGTCAAGGACTGGCCGCCTTTTATTGATTTCATATTTCCGTCTCATTAAGTGGATTCATAGGACTCTATAACTTACTTCCATCTTTGTGTAAGAGGATGATAATGCATACATGCATACTCTTGACAGAGCCATTGATTTATTATGAGATTAGGGTTTCTCATCAGATTGTGTAGCAATAATGCTAATGTAGCAAATGGGTGCACAAGAAAAACAATGTATTGGCTAGTGTCCTGGGGCCTCATGTATAAACGTTGCGTACGCACGAAAAGCTTGCGTACGCTGGTTTTCCCGCACAGGGTGTGATTTATAAATATTAACTTGACGTGAGAATGTGTGGGCCGTCACGCAAACTTCTGAGCAGACGTGAGAATGTGCGGGCGTCCGCAAAGTCTTGTCTGGCTCTGTAACGTGGCGAATTCTAAGTTAAAAAAGTGCCGAAACTCACCAAACATTACAAAATAAAGTTTCCACTTCAGTTACTGGCATATGTCTGTGACGTTGTCTATGAAAAAAAAACAAAAAAAAAAACATAATTATATCCGCTGATACTCCATAAAAGTTTGATCATTTATCAGTTATAGTCACACATCTTTCACACTATTAACTGTTTAATTCGCAGGTTACTTAACCTCTGTGAGGACGGGAAATGAATGAAAAATCCACTTAGAAAATACTTTCAGTCATCCTCTGTATTTCCCATAGATGACATATCTACTCACTGTGCAACAAAAAGATCGGCACGGAAAAATGCAATATCAGTACTGTGAGTCTGTAGTTGCGGAGACTCAGACATCCATGGCAAACAAGAGGCAGGACGCACGGATCCATCTCCCCAGGAACAAACGCTGTGTCGGGGGGGCAAACTCATGTGATGCGTAATTGATCCCACGGATGATTTGTAGGCTATTAAGTGAACAAGATGTACTTGACTGTCTTGATTCTGCACATATTTCTGTTACTGTAGTCCTATTTACTATTTCATTATTTCATCCATTTCTTTTATTGCTTAGCCGAGATGACAAAGCTCCAAACTGAATTTTTTTTTCTTGCCTCCACCTCCGCGATCAGCACCTCAACCTCACAGTCGGTGAAGTTTTGTGTCCGTCTGCAGCGGGATAACCCGTTGCGATTGGACAAAGAATGACGTCGAGGGCGCATTCATAGTCATTTTCATATTAATTTATGGGAGGAGGCAAGGCGGGATTGGTGGCTCGATCATGTGCGCTCAATTTCACGTTGATTGTCATGTATGAAGGAAAGTTGTGCAGGACCTGGCGTACGCCCGGTTTTCAAAGTGACATAACGACTTCGCGTAAACATACACGCCACTTTTTAAAGCCAAGTGGCGTGTTATCTGTAAGAATTTTGAGCTATCCGCGTGTATGTCTACGCCGTATACAGCGTGACTGATCTCAATAAGTGGCGTATGTATGACACGCCAATTTGTATGCCATTTTGGCGTGTTATCAAGACGCATAATCGCTTTTTGGACAGTTGGGTTTAGGAAAACAATAACGGTGTTGGGTTTAGGAAAAGAAGAAAGTGACAGTTGGGTTTAGGAAAAGAAGAAAGTGATGGTTGGGTTTAGGAAACGTGACACGCGGAACACGATCCAAGGTCTCCTGGGTGAAAGTCCTGTGTTGTTTGACCCATCCACCACCCCGACCAACCTCCCTATGCAGATTTTCGGGCTTTCATACTACTCGCTACGGCGTGAATTGACACGCAATCGCAAGGTAATGTAAGTCAACGGCCAAACAGCGTTGATAAACACGCTAAAAAGCAATTATGCGTCTTGATAACACGCCAAAATGGCATATGAATTGGCGTGTCATACATACGCCACTTATTGAGATCAGTCTGCGGTTTTATACATGTGAATATTTCTGTGCCTAGGTACTTTTCAAGTTTTGGTCGTACGCCATCTTTTATACATGAGGCCCCAGGTCCTTTTCCTCAGGTTACAAAGCATGCTGACATTCTGAGTGGGAGCACTAATGACTGGAGGAGACTTGGGAACCACACATGCAAACACATGCAGGCACAGAGCACAAACACACCTGCATAGTAAAGAAAAAAGAAGCAATTAACAAATACACACAAACTAGCACAGATAGACACACATTTTGAAACCTATCTGCACTGAGAGGTAATATGTCACCTCCAGCTCTGGTGTAGATAATGTATAGAGCCATTGATCCAGTGATAAATATGTCCTGTGAAACCCATCGGCGCTCCTCCTGAGTTATTTTAAGAAACAAACGTGGTCGATACAGACTTGGAAATGAGGAAAGCGAGACACTCTGTTGTGCGTTGTTGCTGTTTATATTCTGCAGATATGTGTTTGCACTGTATTAGGGCTGCAGCTGTTGATTATTTTAGTAATCGAGTATTCTACCGATTATTCCATCGATTAATCGAGTAATCGGATAAGAAATACTTTTGTTTTATTGAAGAGCAATAATATACAATAGTTTGGTATAATTTTTGGAAAAAACATTTTTATTGCCTACATTGCTTACAATATCATCTCTCAAAAAACTAAACATATTAAGTGCATTTAAGTGCCATATGACATTGTTTTTAAAGAAAACATTTTCTGAAATGCAATTAACAACCTCCAACTAAGGCATACATAAACATTACCTTAAGTTGTGCAACGACTCTGTGATTTACTTTGGTCGGGTCCGCTTCATGGAATGGATGATTAAGTTAGACTCTGTTTTCTGTTGAGATGCTGAAGCATTGACGTCGTGCTATTATTGTGGTAAGCTAGTTTGGTTTTGCAGTAGACACACTGTACAGAGTTTTAGTTTAACTACGTTTGAACTGATTCCAAACTTTGGACACTTTCTGTCGTTTTCTCCAGCCTGTCTCTTCTCTTCGCCCCTCACTATTAACGCTCTTTCTCTTTGTAATCTGCGCCGTCAGTCTTCATGGCATGTGTCGCCAGCAGCGTCAAGTGCACGACAGTAATAATCCTCCGTGCGGAAACACCGTGAGCCATACAACGTTGGTAACATTGATTAAACGAAGCTTCGAGGCAAATCATTTTGCATCGAGGATTTTCAGTAATTGAAATATTCGAGTTACTCGAGGAATTGTTTCAGCCCTAAACTGTATGTACTTGTATGAATGTGTATGCTTGTGTGTGTGCATCAGTCACAGAAACCCTCCCCTACTCCAGATGACCCCTGGGATTGAGAAAATGCATCCTTTACTAGATCACAGACCTGACAGAGATCCTCTGTGTGCCTCAAATAACATGAATGTGTTTGTGTGTGTAATGTCCGGTTGGATCCCTGGTGCTGTGTACAGCATTACCAGCTATTTCTGTAGTGAAGTGGATTGATTACAACCTACCCAGGGCCAGGTCATTCCCATCCCTGTCCCACTGCTCCACATTTTAGAATGAGCACTGAAACCCACATCACATCCCACTCTATTGCTCTGTCCTCACTTACACTGGGGGTTGACATTTTAATTTCCCCCAGTATCTAGGGCTGGAACTGGAGCTAGACGAAGAGAAAATCAAATATCTCATATTTTTGACCAAATATTGATATTGCGATGATATTGCAGGGCAGCTATTTTAGATTTAGTCTTACTCCTGAAAAGGAATAATTTGGTAGTTTTAGTCAAAGAGATTTTATCTTATCTTATCTGATGAAAAACTGATTCAGGGGCGCATTCAGACTAAAGAAATTGAACTGGCCATTCGACCATACATGCCCTAACAGACTCTTTAAGTGCAATTTATCCGGTTTCACACAGCTCCTTCTGGAGCCATTACAGGCTTACAAAAACAACTGTTTTCACATATGCAGTAGTACTCTCCAAGACCTGTTAACAGATTTTAATGTACTGTATAACATCTTGAACACATTTAACCAGACATATGTCCCAACATTTGATTTTCTTTTATATACTATACTGAGAAGTCACAGTAAGACGACACATATAGAAATGACATTGGCTGCATTTGAGGTAGAAATAGGCTGTCGTTGATAGATTGTTGCTTCTTTATTTTGGTTGTTAAAGAGGCTGGTTTGTTTGGGCTCTTGATCAATATTAATAAGTCATTACTCTATCCGGTGATGTTATGTCTGGTAGGACGTGACAAAGACAAATGATTTCCGAACCATAAAAATGTATGACTCGCTGTTTTTTAACTGCATTTTGCATTATGACGTTTGATTATGAATTTGTATTAATGAGTCACTATTTTTAAATCCTCTGCTTATTCATTCTTTCAAGACGTTATGACTTTATTATGCATATCAGGTGCAGGCTGCTGTAGGAAGAAGCATTTGAAATCCGGACTCTGGGTGATAACGTAAAGGTTTTATTACAACTCAAATTTGATTTTCAGTAGATTCCCTGACTAGAAGTACATAGACACACACTGTCACGACATCACACAGAGTCAGAGACAGCAGCAGTCCCTGCGCTCTGTCTCCAGGCTAATGGTTTGTGGCACTCTTGCCCGCTCCAATCCCTCCTCAATCACCAACTGGTGTAACTCTCCCTGCAGGTGGCTGGAAATGAGGGCAGCAGTTGATTAGAGCAGAGGAGAGTGCTGTAATAGGCAGCCGGCTGCTCGGGATAAGAATAGCTGCTTCAGTGCATCTGTCCGACCACAGGTTACTGTGATTTACTGATGCTTTCAGTGTATCCACCAGCACTTCAAGACAAATTAAGCATCTAATGTTTGGCCTTGTTTATACAGCTTTGCCAGGTAACTACCAAATGTATTACAAGTGTGTGTATTTTAGATTTTAAGTTGACCCTGTACTGACTTGTCTTGCTCAAGAACACTTATGACAGAAAACAGTCAAGCCTGTGTCTTTCTGGTATCGTAGTTAAATGTTTTCAATAAAAGCAAAATGTGACCTAGTGAATAAATCATGACATGCATGAAGCATGTGACTTAAACGTCCCCTCAAGCTTCAGCTACACCGACGAGAAGCGAAAATAACTGTGGAGGGATGTTTCCCCATCGGTTTCACTTTTATTGAGGTTTGACTGGCACTCTTTTAATTACATAATCTCTTCTTCTGCAATGGTTTAATGATACCCGAGAGAATAAGCGTCACCAGTGCTAAATTCCTAATATTTGCCAAACGTCGTGGATTTTCTTTTGCAGATTTTCTGGGAATTTGGTTAAAATGTATGCTACCTTCGGACGGAAACTGAGCTATTGTTGTATTTTTGATCTAATGTGCTAGAGCCAAAACAATAGATGAAAGATTTCAGTTTTCATCACCTTCTGCCCCCGCACATAAGGTAAAATGAGAAAATTACAAATACACATGCAGACTTCTGGGAGCCGCTCGGGACCCAGCTTTTAATTGAACTGGTGCTTTAGAGGTCTCTCTGCCCCTTCTCTATCACACACATGTACACTACACACAGACACACACATGTTCACATAGTTTCTAATCTAGTACAGCCTATTAAAGCTTCCTGAATTCAGTCACATGTTAGGGTTGGGTACCAAAACCCTATACGACTGGTATCTACCGGACTGAATGGCCACACAAATTTTGGTGCCACATCGCTGCTCTCTGGTGCTCCGAACGGACGTTACAGGCAACAGAAGCATCACTGCACATGACGCTAGTTAACACTACACTTGGCAGCAGGTAACGTTAGCCTATAGTTGGCTTAAATACAGTTAAAATGCTAAAAGCTATACTTTCTGAAGTGTGGCTATATTTTACTCGAAAGGATTCCAACACCAGGATGTACAACAGTCTGCAGCTAAAGACACAGAGTAAAATAGCTGCACTTTTCAAAACACCATGGCCACTGCCGTAGTTGGAGATAAGAAACAACACTGATGGGACTTAACAGTGCGTTTAATTGCATAATGTAAACTGGTGGTGCATTAAAGTGCTACTTGAGAAACTCAAGCTTTGTAAAGTACTCTTCTGCCATCTAGTGGTTCTTCTTTTTGTTGTTTAACAGCAATTGATGGGTGAAATAGGCAATACATTATTTAAATTTGACTATATGGTCTTAGCAATAAACAAGCTGTTTTTTAATTTCGCCAACTCTCACCAGCACTGTTTTAAAAGTATCGTTTTAGCACCAGTATCGAAAAAAAAAACCAAACAATACCCAACCCCTTCATAGCCACCAAAACAAGTTCCTTCGCAATACTATTTTGCAGAGCTACGGTTGCTGCGTCTGGAGCTAAGCGCAGCCCTGGACAATTGTGATTGATTTAAAGTAGGGCTGTCAAAATAACGCGTTAATTTCGATTAATTAATCTGAGAAAAATAACGCGTTCAAAGAAATAACGCTGATTAATCCATTCCATGTTGAAGTTTGACCCGGGGCCGTTCTAGCCACCATTCGACTGTAAAATGAAGGAGGGAGACGAGAATGTGCTGCCTGGATCATTAATTGGAACATTTACTTATAAAAATCTTCTTCCTGAATAGGGTTGGGTACCGAAATCCGGTGCTAATACGGCACAGGTGCCTTCATGACCTGTATCTACCGGACCGAATAGCAACGCAGATTTCGGCACCTCATTTCGGTGCCACTGATATGTCCGCGCTTCTTTCTGATGCTCTGAAACAGACGTTACAGGCAACAGAAACATCGCTGCACGTGATGCTAGTTAACGCTATACTAGACAGCAGCTAACGTTAGCCTACCGCTAGCTAGTAGCTGGATTAAACACGGTTACAATGCTGACAGCTAACGCTAAACGGTGTAAAGTGTGACTGTATTTTACTGTATAGGATTCAACACCGGGATGTAGCAATGTGCAGCTGCCATTGTTGGAAAAACACAGACAGTTCATTCAGAGAGTTCATTGAAACTGGTAACCTACAGCTTCGTGGTGCATTCAAAGTTGTTGTTAAAGGTCCTTTTCCCATCTGGTGGTTGTTTTTCTCATTCAACAGCAATTTACTAGTGAAATAAGTTATTGTTATAGTTATTACATTATTATTAAATCATTTAATTTAGACTATATGGCCTAGCAATAAACAAGCTGTTCCTTAATGTTGCCGACTGTTTCTTTTTTTTTCTTAAACTTACTTTCTTAAAAAGTACCGGTTAAGGCACCGGGCAAAAATTATGTATGTGATTAATTTAGATTAATTAATCACAGAGTATGTAATTAATTAGATACATTTTTTTTAATCGATTGACAGCCCTAGTTTAAAGAAAAAATAAACAACCCAGAATTTTTTTTTTCCTATCCCAGAATAGATAGGTGGTGTAGCCAGACCATACTCCAGCACTGACAGCGCTGTGGAGATAGGTCTGGCAATGCAAGACTAGGCAGACATGTATGCATCTAGTGGCCAGCAGCAAACTCCCAGAGGCTGACTCTATCAGTAAGGAGATAGAGCAGGAGACAGGCAGTGTCTGCACCCTAACAGTCAGTCAGGGAGGCAATAAGCAGTAACTTTGCACAGGTACTTTGACAGATGACATACTTGTCAACCAAGCAATAAGCAATGAGCATTCATATACCCTGTTAGGGCACCATAATCTCAGCAAGGAAGGAAGACAGGTTGATGGAAAAGAGTCCAGATAATGCCAATGATGATAAGTTTGAGTTGAGTGGTGAAAGAAGCATCAGTGATGAGGAATTGATTTGAGACATTTTAAGGTATTTCCATTCATTTTCGCACTGAATCGCACAACATTCAAGCAAACATTTGCGAACAAAGTTTTGCTAGACAAAATGGATCGCGCCATCTACCAATGATCAATATTGCACAAGTTGTAAAAGTGCTTATGTGCCAGCTGATAGCGTCATATCAAGCTATAATAAGAAAACGACGACGCTATCAACACATTGCTATGATGATGCAGATGCATGTAAATGCCCGACGACAACAGAGGCGGCCTGTGGTGTGGGAACGACAGCGTTATATTTTGCTCGTAAATTAAATTCAAAAAGTCTCTCGTCTCCTCATTCGTCCACTTAAATCTGTCTTTGTTGACACCTGCCATGTGTGTGAACCAGGGGTTCTCAACCTTTTGCAAGCTGGGCCCCCCCAAAGCTGGTTCATTGCAGTTGCCCCCCCCCCCCTCTCCCTGCCTGGCGCCACCCCCACTACACCACCTTGCATAGATAGATAGATAGCCCTAGGCTAGGCTATTATTTTTAGGCCCACACTATTATTATTATTATTATTATTATTATTATTATTATTATTATTATTATTATTATTATTATTATTATTATTATCATCAGTAGCGGTAGATAGGCTTATTATCATTACTAGGCTATTGTTATAATTGGCAATAGCACCAGACTTCTAATGTGAGCTTGCAGGCATTATTGTTATTATTATTATTATTATTATTATTATTATTATTATTATTATTATTATTATTATTATTATCATCATCATCAGTAGGCCTATTATCATTACTAGGCTATTGCTATAATTGGGAATTGGCACCAGACCTCTGATATGAATTTATGCTTTATTATTGTTATTATTACTAGGCCTAATAGTAGGCATATCATCTGCATTTTTTACAGAAGCTTGCAGGTAGGCGATGTTAATGTGAGACCTGAGCCAGGTATGCTTCATCGTACCTTAGAAGCTTTTTTGCAGCTGGTGGTGCGTCGGTTGCCTTGTTGGTCCTCACTAGAAATCTCTCCAGTTGTTTGGTTTTGAAATAATTTGGATGTGGATTAGTTGTGTTTTCAATAAAGTTGAGGCTATGATGTAACGATGTGTGCGTGTGTGCAGCCTGGACGTGGAGTGGTGTGTGTCTCCTCTCTGCTCTGACTGCAGGCTGGGACTGCTCCGCGAGGCTACTGACAGACTGACCGCCTGTGAGGGCTTTTGGACAGGGGAGGGGCTCACGGCAGCACCTGCTGCTCGTTGAGCACATAACTGCAGAGTGATACGTGCTTTCGAGTCTCCAAACACCACAAAAGTCTCCAATAACACCAGTAAAAGTTGCTAGATTTGTCGCTAGTCGCTTTTGACAAAAAAGTCGCCAGGAGGATGATTTGTTTTACAGTGCGGAGGATCCACGCAGAGCTTTCTCCGTAGCCTACAAAAGTGGCCTGATGTTTATACTTGTGCACTGGTGTGTGTGTGTGTGGGTGGGTGGGTGGGTGGTAGAGGGAGAAGTGAGAGAGTGACAGCGTTTAGCTTTAGAGCGAGTACCAACTCTAGAGTCATAGTGAGAGAAACAAAGTGTCTCCCCTGTTCTTTCTGACCACGGTGGGAAATCTGGAGCAGGAGAAGTTAACCCTCTCCTTGATTTCATGTTGTTCATGGAGAAGGAGAACCAGGAAATGAGTCGGGGAGGAAATGCAACGCTACCCAGCCACGACCGAACGGCGTGCGTCGCCACGACGTGTAGTTACGTTACGTGATTTTTTTTTTCCTCCCATCCTGTAGCCTACTCGCGCCCCCCAAGGAGAGTGGGCCCCACCGGTTGAGAACCACTGGTGTGAACAGAGCGGAAATGCTGGGTGGAAATTATGTAAAACTTCTTCTTCTTCGTTTTGTGGCGGGTTGCAATCATAAAATGACCTAAAACTTAATCGCAATTCATTATTTATTCGGCAACTAACATTTCCATCAGCGTTTATCGCATAAGCCGTATATCGATCAAGATAAAATCCGATGAGACCGAACATATTTCCTTTGAGTTGAAATGAAATTCAATCGAATTTTACTGTTTCCATAAGGCATTTTTCATTCGATATCACTTAATTCAGATAAAAACGTGTGGATGGAAACATAGCTAGTGATGTTGAGGATGAGGAACCAAATGTCTCACAAGACAGAAAAGGTATTGTGTCAACAGGAGAATTGTTGAAGATCTTTCGTGCGTGCCATTGGGCAAATGTTTGGTGAGGTGTGTGACACCATTGGTCTGGAAACCATCTAAAAAAGACAAGGAATGGTTCAACATAGGGCAGCTCGATTATGGCGAAAATCATAATCCCAATTATTTTGGTCACTGTTATTATATGACAGCTCAGGTCACAATGCGACCTGCTCGCTCCTGGACATCAATTTGAATTTGGTGGTGGCACAAGAAAGTTTAAAAGTGATGGAGGTGAAGGTGAAGAACAGTTATTGGCTTGGTGGATGGTCTGGAGAGGTGCCCTTCCAAGTTGGGAGAGTATGATGTGACCATATCTGTTTTGGCAATTGACTGCCACCATTTCAGTTAATAGTTTTCAAAAAAGTTGTATGAAACATTTGGTCACTTGTGTTTGAAGCGATTTGTATTTGAAATCTTTTTTTTTTGTTGGTATTATGTCACCCTGTTTAATGTACAGTACACAAGCACCAAGTGCATTTGGACCTTCTGCCAGTTACATAACCCATGTCACTTAGTCAGCTGCGGCAGCAGTGTTCTGGATCCTGCTGCTCGCTTTCAGCATCAGACTCGTCTTAAACACAAGAACAGATGAAGAAATTAAATCATGGGTGTTTCTGTACCATTACACGTCTGCCATTTGGAACACTTAATACGTTATAAGTACTTGGAGGTCAATTTGTTCTGTTCTTGACAACAATGCTGAACTGGATGATTGTTTCACTTTTTTTTTAAATGTCTCCTATGGTGTTTTTGACTACAACTCAAACGCGCAATCATCCACACCTCTGAAGCTGCAGTTTTGGGACTGAGAAATGGCTGAATCGGTTACGTAGTCTGGACAGGAGGTATGTGCTGGCAGAAGGAAGGAGACGTGTCATCTCTCCCTCTGCTCCATCCGACCCGCTGTGAACTGACTCAGCCCGGACACACTGGCCCCAGCAGGACTGCTGTCACTGGGGAAATGATTCCCGCCTCACAGGCCTGCTATTTATCAAACCTGCTGTACTTTCTCAGCTAAATTTGAATAAGTATACTTTATTGATCCCTGTAGGTAGGGCTGGGACATTTTCTGAAACGCAATAACAACCTCAAACTAAGGCATACATTAAACATTACCTTAAGTTGTGCAACTTAACTTTCAGAACTACAAGTTTCAACCTGAGACTGATCTGTATATAGGCCTCTATGTAAATATTAGTTAAACTCAACCTATTTTCATTTATATATTTGATTACAATGTCATACAGCTCTGTTACACTTGTGCTAGTAGATCGTGGATCAGCTGTTTCTCCGTGAAGAGAGAGAGAGAGTGAGAAAATCGGCTGCTTTTCCGAAGGGATAGTCAAGTCGGCTCTTTAGATGAAGTTGTGGTCACCACTACGTATTGTCTCGTCTTTGATTTTGGTAGTTGTTGTGTGTGGTGTAGTTTCATCGTCCATACGACTCTGTGATTTACTTTGGTCGGGTCCGCTTCGTGGAATGGATGATTAAGTTAGACTCGATGTTTTCTGTTGAGATGCTGAAGCATTGACGTCGTGCTGTTATTGTGGTAAGCTAGTTCGCTTTGCAGTAGACACACTGTACAGAGTTTTAGTTTTAATTCAACTGATTCCAAACTTTGGACACTTTCTGTCATTTTCTCCAGCCTGTCTCTTCTCTTAGCCCCTCACTATTTACGCTGCCGTCAGTCTTCATGGCATGTGTCGCCAGCAGCGTCAGCCCGGTGTGCGACAGTAATAATCATCCGTGCTGAAACACTGTGAGCGATTAAACAAAGCTTCGAGGAAAATCGTTTTGGCATCAAGGATTTTAAGTAATCGAATTATTCGAGTTACTCGAGGAATCGTTTCAGCCCTAGTCATCAGATATTAAGGAAACATGCTTAGTTGAAATACAATCTTTTCTGACAATGATGCTAATGCCAGTATTTTCTCCTTTTGAAATTTCCGTTCCGTGACATAATGTCTGTTGGTGTTTTGGCCTGTGTGTTAATAACTGCCCAGTTAAACGGTCAGGTTGCCAGATATACCTGTAAAAACGTAAACCCGGTACAGCCAGTAAAGTGATCCGACTGGTCCTGGCTAACGCCGCCATGCTAACCCTGCTAACTGCTAACGTTACCGGAGGACCAGGCAAGTGGGAGACGATGACTCTCGCCAGTATTTTTGTACTGCAGTAACTATTTTAAACGCTAGCTGTCAGTATTACATATTGCACCTTTAATGCAGGTGATGCTCACACCTAAAAACCCCATTTCATCCTGATGATCAGAATGCTGTCATTTAAGCTCTGGGACAGCCCAAACAAGTGCAACAAGTGTGCTTCAAAGGCTGAGTCTCAGCGAATTCTGGCCTTTTTGTGTGGTGAAAAAACAAAAGAGATGAACGACAGCATTATGTGACATTGATGTAAAATATTAAGAAACTAAACAAATGTATCCCATTTGTCTGCTGACCATGGCAACCATTTCCCCCGTGATGTTGCGGAGCACGATGCATGTTCTCCACTCTGATTCCAAGATGTCCATCGTTATTTATGACCGATGAAGTCCAGTTACAGACTTGAATAATGCTCATTTCTGCCAGAGCTCCTCATGACCACCACAGAAGATAAATAAGGCCTTCAAACGTGGTGAAGCTCAGCTACCAGAATAAACTTATGATAGTTTAGATTTCCCCTCCTGTGGGTAAAGGGAGTGCTAATGTTGAAGGATCAGTGACTGAAATCGTCCATTGATTAAGTTGCCTGTCAGTAACATTGATGTGATGGGTGTAGCTTACTTACCCTATATAGAGAATAGTCACTACTCTGTTGGTTGTGTTGGACAGCAAAACTACACCTGCTATCGTAGGGTGGTGTTACAGAGTGATGTTTCTCTCCACTCACCGCCGATCTTTTGCCAGTATCAGCTTCAGGAGAACTCATTATCCATTTAGCCATCACATAAAAACGTTTTACTTTTTACTAACTGTTTCAACTGGCAAAAGCAACAGTCACTGCTGGCTAAAAGTGCAATGTAACAAAGTTTTTTTTACATTGCTCTTAATAAATAATAAATGAAAGCGAGGAGCGCTAAAAGGTTTTGAGAAGATATCTGTAAGAGTTGGAACTTATTGAATCCTGGTATTTTGCCAACCAGGAACCAGATCCGAAATGGAACGGACAATCGGAAATCCAACCTTACCATCACTGTATCAGTGCTTCCTTTGGTTGTGGCAAATTCTGTGAACTGTTTAATATTGACCCTTGGCTTTTAAAATGAGAACCTCTTGATATTTATACTACCGGTCAAAAGTTTGGGGTCACTTAGAAATTTCCATTCCACTCCATTATAGACAGAATACCAGCTGAGATCAGTTGCATTGTTTTTTTAACTAGGGCAGCAGTTTTCAGATTACATTATGTGCTTACATAATTGCAAAAGGGTTCTCCAATGTTTTCTCGGTTAGCCTTTTAAAATGATATCAGATTAGTAAACAGAATGTGCCTTTGGAACATTGGATGAATGGTTGCTTATAATTGGCAATGTAGATATTGCATTAAAGATCAGCCACTTCTTTCTACAACAGTCGAGAACCCTTTTACAATTATGTAAGCACATAATGTAATCTGAAAACTGCTGCCCTGATTAAAAAAAAACAATGCAACTGATCTCAGCTGGTATTCTGTCTATAATGGAGTGGAATGAAAATTTCTAAGTGACCCCAAACTTTTGACCGGTAGTGTATATCAAGATTCGGTGCTCCGCTTCACTAACACTAGTCTCTGGGTGACAAATATTCACAGAATACTTCACCTTTGTCTTACAAAGCTAATTATCAAGTTATCCCAAGTCCCACAAATCCCACTGTTTCTGATGCTGGACTGTGCCCTCGTGGGTGGGTTTCCGCCTTTTTTTGTTCCGTTGACATAGTGTTATTAATGAGATATATAAAAATGGATTTCTGCCATTTGTGGATCGATCCAGAATAATAGAGGATGAGAATCGCCATTCATGAGAATTGATATTATATAAGAGGATACAATGCTTTGAAACACTATGTCCCTTCTTCCGTTTTTCCTCTTTTTCTTTGTCTCTTCCTCCATGCCGTCTTTCTCTCTGTTCCTTTGGTGTACTTCACATCTGAAAAAGCTCAGTGGTACTCAGCCGTTGATTGGGGATTGAGAGGCCAGAGGTTGACTTGACTCATTTCCTCTCTCTGACAACAAGTGGCTGCTGCTGTCACTGTCGGCCAAGTTAACATGTCCTTTGAGTTTTTTGTTTTTTTCATAACCTTCAACTTAAAAAAATCCTATTTCACAGGAGTAATACAAGGCAGGCATTCCACGGTATCGCATTGGATACTTTAAGGTTAATTAAACACTCACTGTCTTAAAGCGTAACTCTCGCCAAAATGCAACCTAGGGTCTTTTTGTGAATGTACCCGAGTCAAACTTTCGTTTAAAAGCATATTTAGGACGGAAGCGCCACTTTTAAGATTTACCGTATTTTCGTTTTTTCGGTCAAATGGCCTTTTGAATGGGAGTAATAGGGGCACTTTTATGCTAGCCTCAAAATAGCTATTTTTAAAACACTAAGAAGGCTCGACACAACATGAGACTTTGCTCGAAGCATCTATATTACTCCCATTCAAAAGGGCCATTTGACCGAAAAACGAAAATACGGTAAATCTTAAAAGTGGCACTTCCGTCCTAAATATGCTTTTAAACGAAAGTTTGACTCGGGTACATTCACAAAAAGACCCTAGGTTGCATTTTGGTGAGAATTACGCTTTAAATGTTCATACATGATGACGATGGACATGTTTAGTAGTTTATGTTTCTAGAGGAGTGTTCGTTTTCCATGGAGTCTCCAGTGAGAAGAAGAGAGATTAAATGGCCGGCTGATTTTACCTTTAAGAAATAAGTGCTCTATCACGATGGTAACTTGAAATGTTGCTGGACTTTTTAACTTGGATCTTGCCGTCACCAGGGACATTGCCTTTCTTTTTCTTTCTTGTTGTCTAAAACGCAGCCTGATGTGTGTGACAGCGACAGAGACTCCTACTGCACCTTAACGGTCTGTTTTTTAATTGCATCCTGAATGCTTTCGGTATGCTGAAAAGGTCGCCTGTTCTCACGATGTGACACGATGATGAATGGCGACAGAGAGAGAGAGAGAGCACAGAACACACCTTATAAAAAAAGAGTTTGTTTCCTGTGGCCCTGATGGATATAAGGGAGGTGTTTTTTAATAGAGGTGGTGTGAGGTAAAGAAGCGACCGGCAGACAGCTACAGTTTGCATCAAAACCCCGAAAGGAGGCTGGAGCTCCCCCTTCAGGGGATGGTGGTTCATGCTAGGAGATAGAAAGACAGACACACAGACACACACAGAGACACACACACACACACACACACACACACGAGCCTCCTCACAGAAACTTCTGATTGGTATTTAAATGGACTCTCCTAGGTGTCTTCCTCATACATATGAATTTGTCTAAATCTCTCTATGCCACTTGAATTTAATATGCCTGACTGTCATGAATGTAAATGAAAAGCTTTGATAAAGCATCTAAATACCATTGGGATTCTTCTGAAATAAGTAAGTGTAAACTCCTGTCGCACCTGCCTGTTCCCCTGCTCTTTCTCTCTTTCTTCATTGAAAATCGGGCACTCTCCTTCCCAAATTATACCTCCCCAGTACCAACACCCCTCTCCTAATACGAGCTCTGATTTCATATGCTATCCCTCCATCCCTGCAGGTCCCTCACTATAACGCCATTATGCCATTCAGATACCACTTGATATCGCCAGGATGAGTGCTCCGACTCTCGGCATTCAGACGCTCCTATCTGATTATGCCCAAATTGAATCAGGCTGTCAGCTCTGCTATCGCGCTGCAATTCAATCCCATCCTGATCCGGGAAGCTGAAATGTGGCATCTTTGATCAAGGTCTTTTCAATTTCAGCCTCTGTAGGATCTGCGATGTGAAGAGCAATGAGCAAGTGTTAATTTCGTGCCGCGAATCACGATTAATGACTAGGATCTAGCATCATTTAAATAATGATCACACAGATGTAGCATTTAAACACTGTGAATAATAAATTACTGTATAGATCAGAGATATTCAACAGGGGGTCCGTGACCCCTAGATGGTTCTCAGAGTAAGTGTAGGGGAGCCGCCAAATTATATTTAAAATGTTTTTGAAAGTTTCTCTTTTCAAAAATTCCAATATGTCTGAAAATATGCAATAATATGAATCTGATCTATTAATAGCAAAGATAAATTGGCCTATTTGTAGAAAAAAAAAAAAAAGAAATTATTTCACACATTGAAGATAAGCTTACTATAGGTATGGTAGCCATAAGTTAAGCTTAAAGGAACACGCCACCGTTTGTTCACTGTCACTGTCTACTGTAGGAAATATAGCCAGCTAATATTCACGCCGGCATGTTGACCGAAGATGGGTGGTTTCAGGTGCTGCGTGATATCTCTGCACCCAAGTAGCCGTGCTTCTGCTGTACTTCCACCCAATACTTCTGCTGTACTTCCACCCAATATAGTCCCAAGTCAATATCTGCCTAGGAAATTGTGTAGTCTTAATCTGCATTGCTATTTGTACTCGTGAATACGCAAGCCACAAGGTTGTTTTTTGTTGTTGTTGGCTCACTTTTACTCACAACATGCTAACCGGCAACAAAGGATTCCATTTACTACGCTAAGCTAAGCTAGCGGCGGCGCTGCCGGACTAAGACAATGCATGCACTGAGACAAAAATGCGTTTGGCCACCTATCTACATCTAGGGGAGACTGTGAATAACCCTATTACAACAAACGGTGGCGTGTTCCTTTAAGGATTGACTGTGCCTTCCACATGCATGTTTAACATTAAAACATTATATAAATAATATATATCCTTTCATTTTTATCCATCTGGCCCAGTTTAACATGCAACTTAATTTTTAAAACATTTTTTTCATACAATATATTTAGGAGGTCCCTATTCTGTCTCTCTTTCGGTTAAGGGGTCCTTGGCCTAAAAAATGTTAAAGATCCCTGCTATAGATCATAAATACAGCCTACACAGGACAACTGAGCCCTGCTCTGCCTCATTTGTAAAACAGCATTATACAGGAGGTTTGCAAAACTCCTGCTATATATTGTCATATTGTATACCCTTCCTACTATCAACAGCTTGTTTATAGTTCACACTCAGACGTGTAAAAATGTCCTTGTTTACCCACAAATTCCACTCGCTTTTGTTGCATTTGTGTTTCACCAAATTAAGACCAACTATTCTTTAAACGCTATCAGCCCCTCACATCACAGCGTCTTTGTTTTGAGTGGGCTGCGCACTGCGCACGGCAGTAAGCATTACCGGTCCGCCTACAGTAAAGGCAATGAGTCTGTGTTACCTTATTTGACAAAAATCTATGCATTTACCTGTTTTTCTGAGAATTTAATAAACAAAAATGTATATTTTGCTTGAGTTAATAAAACCCCAATCAACAAAACTGGTTAAGAAAAAATGATTTTAATGTTTAAATAAATAACCGTGAGAGTCCAGTACAGCCAGACTCTCCTATTCAAGTTTGTGTTCTGCTTGTTCAACGATTGTTTGTTTGATAAATTACTCTTAAATACATTTAGAGAGGATTTGAATTGCTATTTTTAATTCTCAGTTCTTACCATTTCGGTGCTGATGATTTCCCTTCGGGGCTGGCTAAAACCTTTTTGAGGGCGCCGGAACTGTCTCTATGTAGGAACAACCCTGCATAAGTGGTACCGTGGGAAACACCAAATAGGCAATACACCACTGTTGGAGTTAACGTGAACTTGAAACTGTAGAGTTTGGAGAGTGGAACTGGAGTTATTTTATTTTTTGCCAGAGGAAAGTTGTTCATATTTTGTGTCCTTGTCTGTTCTGCATTTTTAAAATCCAGCACAGTGCTGTTGTATGAAGCTAAGTATAGACCACAGCCATGACATTAGGGTGTGTTGCGTTGTCCTCAAAGAAGAAAGTAAAGTTGGTTCTTCTGCCCGTTTTCTATAGAAATGTCTGCAATTGAAATGGGCAGCAGTAAGTGTGTTCATGTAAGACCCTGTTACATCACACTGGCTCTGTTTCCCCAGTTCCTCTCATATGTATGTAATATGTAAAGAAAAGATGGGATCATCCCCCTCATGGCCATCCATCCAGCCTAGTGTCTAATAGATGTACTGTATGTCTCTTTGTATTCCTACATGCATCACTCTTTCCCCATGGCAGTGTTTGCTATATGTTGCATGTTGAATTCTTTCTTTTTTTTCTTTAAGTTGGGAAGAAAGAAAATTGATTTATCAAAGTTTTATAAACATTCTGGATGTGGAATTGCTATTTCTATTTTTTTAATCATTTTTTCTTGCCTTTAGTTGTTCCTTGGTAACTACTCAAAATTTGTGTATTGTTAAGTGTCACAGAGAAACTCAGAGCAGCAGAGTCATGACTTTGTTGTACTGATGAACTCACTGTATAAATGCACATTATACTGAATTCATCAAGACAATGATGTGCAAACTTGGAAATGTTTGGTTTGTGTTAGAAGTGAGCAGCATTATTAGCTATTGTAAATGGGAGCCAGTCAGAAAACAGGAAAACGTCATACTAAATATGATCGAATATACTAACGTTTGAAACGGGGGGGATTAAGAATAAATACCTGTCGGTTATCTGAGCCTTTTTTTTTCAAACAAAAGTCTGCTACTTCCTGCATTTGAGATAAATAAAGAGGACTATTTTTGTTCTAGGAAGAGTTTTGAATGGCCGTTTAAAATCGCATCTTGATTTGATGGCTAAACTCCTCTGTCACTAGGGGTGGGAATCACCAGAGGCCTCACAATACCATATCATCACAATACTTTTGTCACGATACCATATTATTGCGATTTTAAACATATTGCAATATTCAGTGACATATTGCAATTTATTACCTTTTTTCCAACTTCAAATTTTTCCCAATTTCAAATCATGTCCCCAAAAGGAAACTTGGTCAACATCTATTTTATCTAAAAATATACCTTTCTCCGTTTGTTCATCTCACTTCAATTGTATTGCTGCAATTGTATCAACACATAAGAATAGATCGATACTTATAAATATTGTGATACTATGCTGTATCACAATATACACTATGCCCCATGTGTCACCCCATCTAGACATGGGCCGGTTACCGGTTTCAAGGTATACCGGGGTTGAAAAAGTCACAGTTTCAGAACCACTAAACTTTTCTGTCATGAGCTGTTTTTTTATGAGTGATCAAGGACAGAAAGTGCAGTTTAGTAATCCCTCTCCCTGCCAGTTTATTTATTTATTTTCACACAGACATTTAAAAAAATAAATGAATAAAACATTTTAAAGCTGTAATTGCAATACCGCAATACCATGAAACCGTGATATTTTTCCTGAAGGTTTTCATACCGTCAGAATCTTATACCGGCCCACGCCTAACCCCAACACTCTCGAGATTCGAGGCCGCGTCTTTCTCTTGTCGTTTTTCGTTAGTTAAACTAGTTGGAACTTTTGTGAGATGTCGAGTTTAAAATCTGGCTTCTGTGATTCAAAGCCATTGGACAGGAGGCAGGCTGTTTGGTAAAAGGCATGTTAGTTATGTAACAGAAGGGCCTTGGTGACTAACCGGGCGCTTTTCTGTTGCATAACTAGGTGACACCTCCCTTTCACAAACACACACACACACACACACACACACACACACACACACACACACACACACACACACACACACACACACACACACACACACACACACACACACACACACACACACACACACACACACACACACACACACTATTTAATGAAGTGAAGGAGCACAAACAATGCACATGTCCTCCATCTCCTACTATTACTTCTTAGCAGTACTGTTAGGTTACTAACTAACTGTTATTTCTTTACAATTTCTCGATCAACTTTCACACACACACACACACACACACACACACACACACACACACACACACACACACACACACACACACACACAGGCACAGGCCCGAGTATCACGCTGACTTCACTCTCATAAAATAACTGAGACTGGTGAAGGGTGATCTAAAGTAAGCAGCAGGCGGCAGAGAAAACAAGTTGACAGCAGTAAAGCAACAGTAGCACCACCTCAAAGTCAGCGTTCTGTGTTTTTGTGTTTATGTGTGTATGAGTATCTGCTTCACATATGCACTCAAAAAGCCCTGCTCTGCCTCATTTGTAAAACAGCATTATACAGGAGGTTTGCAAAACTCCTGCTATATATTGTGTCATATTGTATACCCTTCCTACTATCAACAGCTTGTTTATAGTTCACACTCAGACGTGTAAAAATGTCCTTGTTTACCCACAAATTCCACTCGCTTTTGTTGCATTTGTGTTTCACCAAATTAAGACCAACTATTCTTTAAACGCTATCAGCCCCTCACATCACAGCGTCTTTGTTTTGAGTGGGCTGCGCACTGCGCACGGCAGTAAGCATTACCGGTCCGCCTACAGTAAAGGCAATGAGTCTGTGTTACCTTATTTGACAAAAATCTATGCATTTACCTGTTTTTCTGAGAATTTAATAAACAAAAATGTATATTTTGCTTGAGTTAATAAAACCCCAATCAACAAAACTGGTTAAGAAAAAATGATTTTAATGTTTAAATAAATAACCGTGAGAGTCCAGTACAGCCAGACTCTCCTATTCAAGTTTGTGTTCTGCTTGTTCAACGATTGTTTGTTTGATAAATTACTCTTAAATACATTTAGAGAGGATTTGAATTGCTATTTTTAATTCTCAGTTCTTACCATTTCGGTGCTGATGATTTCCCTTCGGGGCTGGCTAAAACCTTTTTGAGGGCGCCGGAACTGTCTCTATGTAGGAACAACCCTGCATAAGTGGTACCGTGGGAAACACCAAATAGGCAATACACCACTGTTGGAGTTAACGTGAACTTGAAACTGTAGAGTTTGGAGAGTGGAACTGGAGTTATTTTATTTTTTGCCAGAGGAAAGTTGTTCATATTTTGTGTCCTTGTCTGTTCTGCATTTTTAAAATCCAGCACAGTGCTGTTGTATGAAGCTAAGTATAGACCACAGCCATGACATTAGGGTGTGTTGCGTTGTCCTCAAAGAAGAAAGTAAAGTTGGTTCTTCTGCCCGTTTTCCATAGAAATGTCTGCAATTGAAATGGGCAGCAGTAAGTGTGTTCATGTAAGACCCTGTTACATCACACTGGCTCTGTTTCCCCAGTTCCTCTCATATGTATGTAATATGTAAAGAAAAGATGGGATCATCCCCCTCATGGCCATCCATCCAGCCTAGTGTCTAATAGATGTACTGTATGTCTCTTTGTATTCCTACATGCATCACTCTTTCCCCATGGCAGTGTTTGCTATATGTTGCATGTATTTAAAAAAATTCTGGGATTTGGGGTGTTATGTTGTGTCTCTGGTGCTTCCACACGCATACAAACTTTGAAAAAAAAAAAAAACATCCATGGTGTTTTGAGTGAGATACGGTTTCTGAATGTGTCCTGCCTTCAGTCTCCGGGTGAGCTGCTCAAAATCTGCACGGCTTTCTACGTCACTAGCCGAAACGATGGGGCCTAGGGGGCTAACCGTGCTGCTAGCTCTTTCTCAATGGCAAAACACTGTTACAACACACACAAATTCACCCTAATCTACAAAATAAATTGTATAGAACTACTTACATGTCCCTGTTCTGCAGGTATTCCACACAAAGTTG